>NW_027506417.1:0-102367 GCF_021521415.1 Bidens hawaiensis | reverse complement strand
ATCAAAATCCGATTAAGTTTGTAGACACTCATAATATTGTTGGTCATCTGTATGATCCGCCACTGGCTCACAAGGAGTTCAAATCGATGATCGTTGGACTAAACACTTGCAGGATTTTTCATGCTCTTCATGAAAATCCTGTCATTTGCAAGAAGATGGTTACTGATTTTTGGAAAAATGCAAAGATCAACTCTCAAGGAGCAGATGGAGTTACTTCAATCGACTCCAAGATACAGATGAAGCCTATTACATTACTGAAGCAATTATCAGAGAAGTACTTCTGTTTGGGGATCAACCCGACTACCCAACAGAGTATTCTACAGCCGCGGTTACTGAAGTAATTACCAGGATGGGGTATGAAGGTACTTATCCACCAGCAATCAAGAAGCTGTTTCACCCCTACTGGAGATATTTATTGCACACGTTCTTCTCATGCATCTCGGGAAGAAAAGGGGGTTCAGATGAGATTAGTCACACTCAAATGTCTGTCGTTTCTGCTCTGATCATGGGTTGGAATTACAACTATTCCAGATTCGTCTTCAATGAAATGATGAGCAATCTCAGGGCAAAGAAGAAGGAGATGTTTTTGATGTACCCAAGGTTTTTACAGATGATCTTCGATTCTCATTACACTGATTTGGTTAAAACTGTTGAGACCTTGGATATGAAGACAATGGGACCCAAATCCTTTGGGTTAATAAACCAATCAAGAAAAGGAGCCAAAATAGTTTACAAGGGATTGAAATCTCTTGAAAAATTCGGTCATTTTGCTGAGACCGAAGCTGAGCCTGTCATTGCTCAGGTTGCTGACGAACACGTGGTACCCGCTCAACCACGTGCTTCTACGTTTGAGATCTCCGATGATGAAGATGATGATGAAGAAGAGCTCCGTCAGCCAAGTACTCTTACTGATGATGAAAGATTAAGAGCCCTCGAAGCTGCAAAAGTTCTATTTCAGTCAATTGCTCGGAAGCCTCCTCCGACAGTTACTGAAGATACTGAGGAAGATTATGTTGAAGAGCCAACTGCTGATCTCATTCATCGTAAACGAAAGAGGGATGATTTGTTATCAAGCGAGTTGGCAGATGAAGTTGAAACAACCAAAGCCTCACCAACACCAACAATTACACCAACACCAAAATCAACCCCTAGCCCTAAACAAGTCACCGATCAACCAGAATCACATGTTCCAGAATCACAAACTGAACCAGTTGCACCTTCTGCTGAGCCAACATTTATGGAGCTGCTGTCCAGTGATTTTGGTGATGATTTTGACTTTGAAGCAGATATTCCACATTCTGACACTGCAGATATTCCTTCTGGGTCCTCCGGTCAATTTAATCAAGGTCAGTCTAGTTCAGATATTTCTGAGAAGGTTGCTCGAATCCTGGCTATGCAGAAAAGTTATCTTCAGAACAAAGGAAAAGGAGTGGTTCTAGAGAATACTCCTGTGGATGTCCAAGCTCTACAAAGACGAGTTTTCGAACTCGAACAGGATTCGGTAATCAAGGATGTTCGTATTCAGGAGCTTGAGGCCAGCAATTCAGATAAAGATTTCAAAATTAAAGAATTGCAGTCCGGAATGGGAGGTCTAACTGCTATGTATCTCAATCTCCAACAAAAGCTATTTCAGAAGTTTGGAGATAAGTTCAAAGGTAATGAAGACATGGTGCATCAAACTCCATATACTGATCAAGACAAAGATTCTAATGCTCGTCCAGACGATAACATTGGTGTCAACCGAAAAGAAGAATCAGATTCTCTGAATCGTTACTTGGATGCACCATCCGTTACAAAAGAGAAATCTGACATAATTAAGAAGTTGCTTGAGAAGGGAAAGAAGAAGATACTAGTAATGAAGATCTCGGATCAAAATGTTGTATCTTCAGATCGCCTAGAGATATGTTGTTACACTTCAAAAGGGGTTCTCCGACAAATACGGTGATCGATCTGGAGTTCTATCATGGGGTTTCGATGCAGATAAGAGCATATGGTGGGTCAAGAGAAAGTCAGGGACAATGGAGTACTACTAAAATATGAAGGACTTTGGTTCTTGGACTAAAGTTGATTTGAGCGACTTAATAAATGCTCCATTTTCAAATCCATCACACGAAAAATGAGGGACAGATTTCAGGAACTTTCTCAAGCGTCAAGTTGATAGAGGCTTTCCAAATATGCCGATTGCTGAATCTTTTCTGAAGAAAGCCAAAGGAGTCCTGGATCCACGAACTGGGAAAACTATGGTTAATGTAATGTGGCCTCCCACAAAGAAAGCTACTTACATTCCCGTACCTGGTGCCATTCCCGAGGGTACGTTGGACAACATGAGATTCTGGTTCTTTGATCTTTTTACTGCCACAACAGTTGTGAAGCTACAGAAGGGGAAAGGTCAATATCATTTTGTTGACCCTAAGGATCTGTTGAAGTTTCATAAGAGGAATATCAAGACACTTAGTACACATCATATCAGTGCTGATGGCCTTTTTGAAGCAGCCGCCAAAGAATACACAAGCATGGTGGCATCTATCATAAATAACAAGTTTTGGCAAGGAGGTTTGCAGGATGCGGATATCGATTACATGGAGGAAGAATAAAGACAAAGCTACAAACCAAGGGGGAGATTGTTGGGCCTAGTTTTATGGTTTGAGTTTGTTTAATGCTTAGTTGGGCTTGGGTCTTGGGTGTTTATGTAAACCGAGAACACACTTGTGTTCTCGGTGGGCTTGGTGTAATTTGGGCCGGCTTTGGTTGGTGTCCCTATATATAGATGTGTAATGTTTAGGGTTAAGGTTGTTCATTCTGATTATTATCAAGCATTGTAATTGCTTAAGCACCCGACGTATTCAATAATATACGTGTGTTTCGAAGCAACTTTATGTTCGTTTACTTGTTATTTCTAGTGTTCTTGAATCACCGAGCATTGGTATTCCGCACCAATACTCGTTTGGTTGATATCATATTGTAGTGATCCAGATTCGGGACTTACACTCGGCCACTTGGGAAATGTTGTGGTCTGTGGGCCTGGCCCATCTAGGCCGAAAAGCTAAAGTGATAAGTAGCCTGATCTAACTAGATAGCCCATATGTATTAATTACACAAACAAGCCCAACTTAGGAAAGGTGTCGGTTAACTAAAATACCAACTTAAATAATTATACGGTTAATTAACGAAATTATATATAACAGTTAGTCGTGCACAATTAAGGAAGGGGATAACGATTAATGGTGAACGCAACAGGATCTAGGTGAGTTTCTAGCTCCATTTCCTTGTTATGTTTTCGGGGTTGTGTGCATACTCGATGTGATTTGTTAATACACTTACCTTAAGTGGTAAGTGTATGTCTTATATGATTTAGGTATGAATGAATGCTTAATGATGCATGAACGATCTTCGGATATTGCATGTATCTTCAAGGGATAGTTTAAAAATATCATTGATATATACATATGATATACAAATGATGTAAGTACTTATGGAAGTTATAATTATGAATGTAGAAAAAGGTATGGAAGGTATGGTTAGAAAGGAATAGACCCTAATAATATCCGCGAATGCAGGGGACGGAGCCTAATAATATTCGCGAATGTAGGGAACGGACCCTAATAATATCCGCGAATGCAGGGAACATACCCTAATAATATCTGCGAATGTTTTAGGACGAGGTATATGTATTTGTGTATGTATAAAAGGAAAGAAGGAAGGTATGATAGTATGAACGTACGAAGGAAGGTAAAGAACTATGTATGTATATGTACCTTCGGGTGCGTATAGATGAATGTGTATGGACATATTGTATGTTACCTGATTAACTAGAACTCACTCAGCGTAGCTGACGTTTAGTATGCATGCAGGTGAGTAGAATGAGGCAGCTCGCTTGATGAAGACACATGGCATGGAATTGAAGATACTGGCATCTCAAGGAAATGTTATGATGTTTTTAAAAGACTATGTTTTATGTTTAAATAACGAAATTTTTGTTAAAGACGAGATTTGTAGGTTGTGTAATATATATTATGGTTGAAGTTTTATATTCCGCGAAAGTTTTAATTAACTCTGATATTTAAAACTGTGTTTATGAGTAAATCCAACGTCCAAAGTAGGGCATCGGTAACGGGGCCTTACAATACATTCATGATTATAACTTTCATACATACATCATTAATACATCATATATATAACAATCATATCTTTAAACTATCACCTGTTGATACATGAAATATCTGAAGATCGTTCATGCATTTTCAAGCATTCATTCATACATATATCATATCAGGCATACATTTACCACTTCAGGTAAGTGTATTAACTAATCACATCAAGTATGCACACAGCCCCGAAAACATAACAATGAATGGGGCTAGAAACTCAGCTGAACTCGGTTACGTTCACCGTTAATGGTTATTCCTTTCTTGAGCTGTGCGCGACTAACTTTATAACAATGACACGTATCAATTAACTATCACTACCTATATCATTTTGTTCTAGTTTGATTGTTGGGCCTAGATTAGAGTAGTTTGTACTTAGTCTATTTGTGTTTGGTTTTAGCTTGTATTTTGGGCTTGGGCTATGGGCTAATGATGTAAACCGAGATATCTTGGGATCTCGGTGGGCTTTTGGTTAAATGTTGGGCCAGTTGTGTTGGTTTCCTATATATAGAACATGCATTGTATAGGATTAGGTTGTTCATTCACTTGTTTTGTTAGCCGTCTACGTATTTGATAGACGAGGTGTATTTGTGCTTAAGCACTCGACGTATAATAGACATGCGTGTGTTTTGAAGCAATCCTCGTGCTACGTGTTTGTGTTTGCATGTGTTCTTAAGTCACCAAGTGTTGGTTTTCCACACCAATACTTGTTTATTGATATCATAATTGTAGTGATCCAGATTCGGGACTTACAATTGGTATTAGTTGTAGTGATCAAGATTCGGGACATACGGCTGTTTTAGTGTTTCCGGCGATCTGTTCATCGGAGAAGATTTTTTTTGGGAAAGAATTGATTTTGGTTTGGAAACAAATCAAGATCCCTTTTTCTCGGAAGTTTGCTATACTGAGATTGAGTTTGTTGAGAATCAGTGTTCTTGGCAAAAGCTTGTTCTCGGCCAAGATCAGTTTTCGGCTACTGTTAGTTCTCAGCAAAGATCAGTTCTCGGCCAAGATCAGTTCTCGGCCACTGTTAGTTCTCGGCCACTGTTAGTTCTCAGCTAAGGCAGTTCTCGTTTGACTTGGGTTTTCGGTCAACATTTGAGTTTTCGGTCAACTGGGTTCTCTGTTGAATAGACTTTTATCGCTGTTTGGGCCTGATTAATCTGATTTGGGCTTTATATTTGGACTTAAGTAATATTTGGACCTAAAATAAATCAATTAATCTAATTAAGATGGAACAGTTAACAAATGGTAACAATTCAGCCAACTCATCACTTCATCAAGAACTAGATTCTATCATGGGGACCACCACTCGTATCCCCCGTCTCTTGTCTCATGAGGGGTTTAGTGAATGGAAGTTTTGTTTTGAGAAATACATTAAGATGAAAGATTCCAAAGTATGGAGAAGTATTGTTAGGGGGCCTCAGAGAATCACCTATCAAAGGGAAAACTCAACTGAAGTTATTGTGAAACCTGTTGCTCAGTATGACGATGATGACTTTGCAAAAGTTGAGGAAGATGAAAAGGCTCTCTCTACTCTAACCATGGCACTCTCACCCGATATTTCCCTTCAATTTAGAGAGCTTCAGTCTGCTAAAGAGTTATGGGAGGCACTGATTGAGGTGTATGAGAGAAATGAGGATATGAAAAGAAGTCGCCAAGACTTGCTGCGACAAAAGTTCAACATGTTTAATCATGTTCTGGGAGAAACATTGGAAACCCATATTCAAAGGTTCATATCACTGGTGACTGAAATGAGATCAACAAGTATTTATCTGCAGACTCCTGAAATAAATAACAAACTAGTGAACTCATTTCCAAAGAGTTGGGATATGAATGTTGCTGTTATCAAGAAGACTAAAGATCTAAACAGAATGTCTATCACTGAGATGATAGCTACTATCAAGGCGTGTGACATCGATGATAAGCAACGTGCGATAAATCATGCCAGTTCCTACAGTGCAGCTAGGTACAATGTTGCATTTAACAGTGCTCTCATCTCCCAAGATAGTTTCTCAATGTTCAAGGCTACTCAACAACCACCTCAGGGAAATTTCCAGGTGTTCTCATCTACTCAAGCCCAATCATCTTCCATCCCACTCCAACCAGCTCCAGTATTCTTCACTAAGCCTGGACAATCTTCAATCATACTGGAAAAACTACTCACTCAGGGGCCACTCCCAGTCAGAACTTCAGTCAGATTCCTTCCATACCAAAAGAGACTCAGGAGAATATAGCTCTAATGGCGGGATTCTTGAATTGTTATAATGCATTTTTGGCTGGAGACTTGGTTCACTTCTCCAAATTTATCTGAGGTAAGTTTTCAGCCATGTTCTTTAGATTGTATTGATAAAATTGTATAATTTAAGCTTCATAATGACAACTTAATTTGGGATATGGAAAGAATAAAATCTGAGAATTTTAAACTTAAGAAAAATGAAAAAGCTTTCCAAGATAAAATAGAAGCACAAAAAAAGGATATCTCTAAGCTTAAATCTGACTTTAGTATAAAGTGTTGTCATCACCTTGATGCCAAACAAGAAATCGTTGAATTGACTGCTAAACTGGAAGCCTCCAAGTTAGAAATTTTGAATCTAACTAGTAAATTTGAAAGGGATGAACTAGTCTTTAAGAAATTTGATGGTTCCAGTAAAGTAGTCAACTCAATGATTGAAAATCAATTGTGGTGGAAAGAAAATGAAGGTGGGGGAATATGATACAGTCAAGTTCCTCCACCCTACAACCACAAATATGTTCATACCCCTGTTACCAAAGAACAGGAGGAAAAGGTAAAGGACATGAAGTACGGTAAACAAGACAAAGGTGATGGAACCAGTTTTGTGAAGGCCGGTCCGTCCACTTCAGATATGAACGATTCTAATATGTCTACTTCATGTGCAGAAAAGGTAATTGTGAATGAATGGACTGATGAGGATGACGACCCTTGTTTTGAATTTAATAATGACATTGTTTCTGATGTACTTTAAAACTTCCTGTTTTGAATTCTGTTATTCCGACTGTTTGTGTGGGCTCTACTTTAAAGAGCAAGGATTTTTTTGTTGTTGATTCAGTTGAAACTTTGTATTCTAATAATGAGGTTTCTAATAAAATTAAAAATTCAAAGATATCCAAAAAATATGTAGAACCTAAATTTGTCAAAGAGGGATGCTCTAATGACAAACAAGGTGATAAATTCAAATATGCTAAAAGGGGTTCTCACAGTTTTAAGCAAACTGGTCCACACAACCAGTCCAGATGAGGAGTTGCCCAAATGATTTTTACATAAAACGTCAAACTTGTTTTAATTATGTCACTCCTGGCCATATTGCCAGAAATTGTCCACGTCATCCATATGTTCCTTATTATGGATTTTATCAGAGGAATATGCCCTATATGCCTCATAACTGTTACAGGAAAAGATTCAGACACAATCAGGCTAGTTCCTCTAATGATGATTGGAATCGAAACAAATCTGGCAGGTTTAGTCCTCATCAAACCAAACCCAACATGTTTCGTGAAAGGGTTAGAAAAGGTGTTTCAAATTCAAATATAAAGACTAAGTCTAAACCAAAACAAGAGGAAAAGACAAATTCATCCTCTTCCAAACCTAAAACACCAGAGGTTACATCAGCCATTCGTACTTATAATGCCAAGTCATACAGACATAAATGGTTGCCTAAACCTCCGGAAAAAGCATCTACAAAATCTATGCTTTACGATCAAAAGGACATGTCATGGCAATCTGTGACAACTGTAGATGAGTCAGGGTCACCCAGTGTAACTATGGACTGGGTATCAAAATCTAGCTAATCCTGCTCTTTGTGCAGGAACAGCTATGGAGGAATATCATCAGACCTTGGTATGTTGATAGTTGCTATTCCAGGCATATGAAAGGGGACATTACCCAACTACACGACATTCAAGCATTTAATGGTGGGTATGTGTCCTTTGCGAGAGGAGAAAAGGGAAAGATCACTCAGAAAGGTACTGTAAGAAACGGTGTTCTAAAATTTGAAAATGTTAATTTTATTCCAGAATTGAAGCATTGTCTTTTGAGCGTGTCACAAATCTGTGACAAAGAATTTTTGACTCATATTACTAAGAAAGAGTGTCTGATTTTGAAACCTGGTATAATTATACCATAAGACTGGATTCTTGTTCGATCACAACGAAAGGATAATGCTTATGTGATCGACATGAACAAAAATGTTCCTGATGAAATAGCATGTTTGTTTTCAAAAGTGTCATAACATAACGCCATGCTATGGAATCGTCGTCTTGGTCATGCAAATTCTAAAAACCATAATCATCTTGCTAAAAATGATTTGGTACGTGGCCTACCCATTAAGGATTTTGTAACCATTGAAAAATGTGTGGCTTGTGCTTTGGGAAAACATCATTGAAAAACTCACAAGCCGAAGTTAATCAACTCTTTCAACTTCATATGGATCTTTTTGGACCAGTCCATCTCTTGAGTCTGTCTCATAGCTCTTATTGTCTTGTTATTACTGATGACTACTCACGTTTTACTTTGGTGTTTTTCTTGTCAAATAAGAGTGAAACTGCATATTTAATCAAGAAATTTGTAGTGCTCATAGAGAACCAACTGAACATGAAGTTGAAAGGAATTCATTGTGATAATGGAACAGAATTCAAGAATGCATCATTGAATTATTTCTGTTCAGAAAGGGGGGTGCTACGTTAGTACAACGCAGTAAGAACACCACAACAAAATGGTGTAGCTGAATGAAGAAACATAACTCTTATCGAGGCGGCAAGGACTATGTTGTGTGATTCTAAAATGCCTTTGTTCTTCTGGGCAGAAGCTATTAATACGGCTTGTTATGTTCAAAATCGGGTGATAATTAACAAGTCAAAGATGAAAACTCCATATGTGATTGTTTATGGTCACAAACCCACTGTTCCACATTTCAAAGCGTTTGGCTGTCCTTGTACACTAATGAATCTTGAGTCTACTCCAAAGTTCGGGGCCACAGCTAATGAATGTTATTTTGTTGGTTATGCGGCTAATACAGCTTACAGGGTCTACAATAAGTCAACCAATAAGATTCTAGAGTCCTATGAGGTTCGCTGGTTGGAAGAAAATGAGACTGATGCTTGTGTTGGTCCAGACTGGTTATTTGACTACAATGAACTCTTCAAACCATTCAATGTGTTTCCAGTCATCAACACAGAATCTTCAGGTGGTCCTACAATGGAAGCTACAAAAGATGATCCAAAGGTAGTTCTCACATCTCTCCATTTCTGGATAATGATGTCATTGAATTAAGTAATGACTCACCCAAAACCAACGCTTAGCCAAAGGAAACTCCAGAAATTGAACGTTCGTCGAACTCGTCTAAAGATGTTGCTGCAGGTGAGGGGGAGAGTTCCATCCGTCAGATCTTCGGGAGCATACAGTTTCCCGATGCCATTCCAAATGAATATGTTGCCGGTACTTCGTACTCTCATAGTATGGCGACCTCTGGCTGGAAGAATCCCTTTGCTGATGTTAGTGAGAACCTGTCAAACCTGCAACCTAACAGTGATATTTATGATCATTTGATTCCATCAAGAATCTAGAAGAATCATCCAATTGAGAATGTCATAGGTCCCATTGAAACGGGAGTGTCCACCAGAAGTCAGACATGACACATTAACAGCTGTATGTTTTCCTGCTTCATTTCTTAAATTGAACCAAAAATAGTAGAAATGGCTCTTCAGGAACCTAGTTGGTTTGATGCTATGCACGAAGAATTGAATCAATTTGATAAGTTGAAGGTTTGGAGATTGGTTAAGTTACCGGAAGGAAAGAAAGCTCTTGATACAAGATGGGTTTTCCGAAACAAGCAAGACGATACCGGGGTTATTGTTCGAAATAAGGCACGGTTGGTAGTTTGTGGTTTTCGTCAGGTTGAGGGTTTAGATTACACTGAAGTCTATGCCCCAGTGGCTAGACTTGAGGCCATTAGAATTTTTCTGGCCTATGCATCATATATGGGGTTCACAGTGTATCAGATGGATGTTAATACCGTTTTTCTGTATGGTGAAGTCAAGGAAGAGAGTTATGTTGATCAGCTACCGGGTTTTGTTGATTCCAAGCACTACAACAAAAAAGGCATTTTAGTACGCACAAAAGCGTCCTAAATGTTATTTTATAGGACCTTTCATTTAATTGGACCAACGAGAAAAGCGTTTCATGTAAAGGGGTCGTAATAAGTCTCGGAACTCAAAAAGCGTCCTGATATCCCAAATAAGATAATGAAACCAATTTTATAGTCGCATAAAATATCCATTAACAACCAAAAAAGCGTCCCAATAAAAATATATTAGGACACTTTTACAATGTTTTAACATGTGTTTGCCCACCTTTAATCTTTTGATACACATACAAGCGTCCTTAAAATTTATTTATAAGACCCTTGATGTAACATTATAGGTACTTTAGTACCTATATCCAAGAAAAAAGTCATGATATCCCAAATAAGATTGTGAAACCAATTTTATGGTCGCATAATATATTAAGCGTCCCAATAAAAACATATTAAGACACTTTTACAATGTTTTGACATATTCTTACCTAATTGTAAAATTTTGACACATATACAAGTGTTCTTAAAAATAAATTTATAGGACCCTTATGATGGAACATTATAGTACAAAGAAAATGGTCCTAATATCCCAAACAAGATTATGAAACTAAATTTTGTGGTCGCATAATATGTCTATGAACTTAAACAACGTCCTAAAAAAACATATTATGACACTTTTACAATGTTCTAACGTTTAATAAGACAAAAATTCGAAGTCCTAACAAATCATATTATACAGCCCTTTTTTAAACGTCCACACACACAATTTTACGATACATTTATGGACATATAAATATTGAAAGAAATATAACATCATTATATTAAATAAGCTTGTTCATATATAAGTTATAACATAATCCAACATAAACTCTTGTAACATTCAACAAAAGTTAAAAGCAATAAAAGAAACAAGCACTATAAAGTCCCGAGTCATCATGTGTCTTCAATCCTCACTAACTACCTAAAAATAAACCATCCATGTATAAGCATTAAGTTCCATGTTTATGCTTTATTCTTTTTACTGAAAAACAAATCCAGAAATTACTGACCTTCATTTGAGAGTATTTCAGTTTGACTTCGAGACACATGGTCAACCTTGCTTAGCTGATAGAGAGAATATTCAAGTTGAGCCGATGGGGTGTCAAGATGATACCTAAACTTAAAAACAACAAATAAAATCTATTAATCAAAAAATAATGGAGCCCATATTAATAAAAGGAACTTACTCTCTGGGTGTGAAATTAGTTGAAGGAATCATGGGTCTTCCAAACCAAATCACGTCTACAAGGCATTATATGGGTTACATCAGGCTCCTCGAGCGTGGTATGCTACACTGACCGCACATCTTCTTGATCATGGCTACAAGCGTGAAACCATCGACCAAACCTTGTTCCTGGAAAACTGTCGGAAAAGATTTGATTCTCGTCCAGATCTTAGATGACATTATTTTTGGATCCACCAGCGTTGAGCTATGCACAGAATTTGAAGGGGTAATGAAGAAAAGGTTTGAAATGAGCTCGTTGGGTGAAATGACAACATTTCTGGGGTTACAGGTTCGCCAAAGCTCGACAGAGTTTTACTGCATCAAGGGAAGTATGTTGAAGATATGCTGGCAAAGTTTGAACTTCAAGATTCCAAGAGTGCCAACACTCCCATGGCAGAAAGGCCATTATTGTCATTTGATCCTTAAGGGAGTCCCGTAGATCAAACGCACTATTGATAGATGATCGGGTCTCTGATGTATCTCACAGCCAGTCGTCCTGACATCATGTTTTCATTTTGCCAATGTGCTCGTTTCCAGGCTAATCCTAGACTCTCTCATTTAATTGTTGTTAAACGTATATTAAGATATCTAAAGGGACAACCGAAGTAAGGACTTTGGTATCCCAAACAATCAGAATTTGATCTTTATGCTTTTGCTGATAGCAATTATGGTGGAGATGACATTGATAGGAAATCCACATCCGCTGGATGCCAGTTCTTAGGTGACCGTCTCATTTCATGGCAGTGTAACAAACAACATACGGTGTCTACCTCGACCGCCAAAGCGGAATATGTTGCCGCGTCAGCTTGCTGCTTTCAGGTTGTCTGGATGCAAAATCAACTGCTGGATTACGGTTTGGTATTTCTTGATACCTCTATTTTTTTGTGATAATGATGCGGCCATTGCAATTGGGAAAAATCCGGTTCAGCACTCTAAAACCAAGCACATCGATATTAAAATTCATTTTATTCATGACTGTTTCGATCGAAAATTGATTTACCTTGAACAAGTTCACACTGACAATAATGTGGCGGACTTATTTACAAAGCCGGTCGGAACAGCCAAATTTAATGTGCTTTTGAGTCTTCTTAAAATGCTTCGTTTCGAGGATGAGTCTTTTTTAGATTAAATTTGTACATATTCGTTTAATTTGCACACAGTTAGGGGGAGAAAAGTCAAAAAAATTCAAAAATAGTATGTGTGCGTTGTTTTCCTTTTAAAATAAATAAAAAATTCAAAAATAGTGTGTGTGCGTTGTTTTTTATTTCATTCTCGCTAAAAATTATGTCGGTTGCTCAAGTTTGAAGGACATATACTTGTATATGGTTGGTCCGGTGTTCTACTTGTAGTTTCACAGGATAGCCATTTACCCAAAGACTGAAAGCACCCGGGGCGATTATGATGTGTTTTGTGTTTTTGTATTCTTTCACTTAAAACTATGTCGATAACTCTGAGCTGGAAGGACATGTATCTTCATACATGTTTGGTCCGGTTAACCACTTGTGGTCATGCGGGATAGCCATTTACCTGAGATCTTAAGAGTGACCGGGTGACTGAATTCTTACACGTGTGTTTTATATAACTCCCTGGGAAATGATATTACTATTCAGTTAACAGCTTTTTAGAAGCTTCAGAATATTTTCAAATGAAAATTGATTCAACCTTGGGAAAATGATAGATAAATTGTTCTTGTGTGCCAAATGGGTGAAGTTATTAAGCTTAAAAGGCTCTAGAACAGTCATTGATTTGTACGGTAGCTTTCCATGATGCGTAAAAGTTGAAGTGATATAAACTAAATATGCTAAACTTACTGTGTAGAGTCATTTTGAAGAAATGTGCATGTCTCCAGATACATCTCTCCGAATGATAGGCAGAAAAGCAATTACCTAGTCTTACATGAGCCCGTTAGTGTCTTGATCACCAAAAATATTATATTATTTAAAAAAAATTTACAAAAGAGTTCATTTTATCCTATTAATATATATGTTTTAAAAGCTTAGAGGGTCAAACTAGAACTACAGAGATGGGAGCATAAAAGTAAGTCCTGTCATGTCTCGAATGAAAGGCCTGTAAGTCCGGATGGCTTGTAAGTCCAATGTTCAACCTTAAAGCTTAAATTTTTAATTAAGTATCTATAAAAATCTTTGATCAAGCACTAGGGGGTTGGAGTCAAATTGGGGTGCTCTGGGGAAAGCCAAATACTCTTTGAGAAGAGATAGGAGGCATCACAGGTCCATGAGTGATGTCCATCTAAGCTTTATGCCGAACTGAACCTTAATCATATCACTAATACAATGAAAATCACGCTAAGTATGTTATACCTGCTATCAACCTGTCTTTTTATGTCATAATAACTCTGAACATGAATCCTAGTGATAGCCTCTTGAACGATATGATTCCATGTTCGGATCTTTTCATAAAAGAGGGCGGCGTTTTACAGAAACTGAAATTTGATCCCGATATTGAAAAAAAAATTCAAAGAAGTTCTTTTGTATGTTAATGTTTATTTTCATTTTGTTTAGTCTATTTTATTTTAATTTTATTCTATTTTACTTGTTTTATTTGTTTTGTCTCGAATCTACTCTCTTCGGAACGTTTGAATCAACTGAGCTTGTTCTTAATATGGGTTTTTAGAAGGGTGTTGGGCTGCTTATTTTTCCTGGTCATCTTGAATCTGGGCTGATTGATTGGTTTTGAGCCCATTGTGGGTTCTCAGCCCATGATGGGTGGGTTATAAGTAAAACCCCAACCCCTTTATCTTCTACCTTTCACTATTAAACTTTCTTCATCTCTCTCAATTCTCTCTGGCAACCGAAAGCACTCTTGCATAAGTTGATTAATCCTATTGATTTGTTGGTACTCATTGCTTATTTCACAGGTAAATGGGTAAAAGGGCTCGATCTAATCTTTATGAAGCTTGTGTTATTCGAGGAATTGACACATGAATAGCCGAATGTTATGGACTAAGGTGGAGTGAGGATAATGTCTGATCGTACTCCGTTAAAATTTGGGGATACACACAATATTGTTGGACACTTATATGATCCACCACAGGCTCACAAGGAATTCAAGTCTATGATTGTCGGTCTCAACACGTGCAGGATTTCTCACGCACTACGAGAAAATCCTGTTATATGCAAGAAGATGATCACGGAGTTTTGGAATAATGCCTCAATCAACCAACGAGGGCAAAATGGAGTCGTGTCGATAGACTCCAAAGTTCAAAAGAAGCCAGTTAGTATTACAGAGGCTATCATCAGAGAGGTGTTGTTGTTCGGTGATCAACCAGATTACCCGACAGAATATTCTATTGCTGATGTTACTGAGATCCTCACCAAAATGGGTTACGAGGGTACTTATCCTCCGGCAATCAAGAAGTTATTTCACCCTTACTGGAGGTTTTTGATTCACACGTTTTTCACATGCGTGTCGGGTAGAAAAGGGGGTTCTGACGAAATAAGCCATATCCAGATGTCTGCTATCACTGCTCTGATCATGAATTGGAATTACAATTATTCCAAATTTGTTTTCAATGAAATGATGAGCAATCTGAAAGGGAAGAAGAAAGAGAAGTTCCTTATGTATCCAAGATTCTTGCAGATGATCTTCGATTCTCATTATCTCGTCAAGTCTGTTGATACTTTGGATATGAAGTCAATGGGGCCCAACACCTTGGGGTTAATGAAATAGTCCAGAAAAGGATCCAAGATTGTATCTCAGGGCATCAATGCTCTGGTGAAATTTGGACATTTTGATGAACCAGAAGCTGAACCAGTTATAGCTCAGGTTGCTGATGAGCATGTGGCACCAGCTCAACCACGTGCTGCAGCTTTAGAGATTTCTGATGATGAAGATAATGAGACAGAACACCGTGAGACAAACACCGCTCCGGATGCGGAGAAATTGAGTGCTCTTGAAGCTGCCAAAGCTTTATAATAGTCAACTGCTCTAAAACCTCCTCAGACAGTTGCTGAAAACATTGAAGAAGATCGGATTGAAGAGCCAGCCATTGATCTCATCCCTCGTAAACGAAGAAAGGAAGATCCGAGATCTAGCGAGTTGGTTAGTGAAACTGAAACAACAACCACTACACCAACAACAACTATTACACCAACAACAACCAACGCACCAACAACATTCACCCTCACTGGTGTGACATTCGTCAATTTCGGGTCTCGATTCGTATTCATTTTGTAAACTTTATTGATGTAAACCGACCCGTTTCGTAAATCGAAACCTTGGATATAATAAAAATGATGGATTTTATGTTACAATATTGTTTTACACTTGTTGGGTCTTGAAAACATTCATTTCGGTCTTTAAAACGCTTAAAAATCACTTAAAAAAAACTGCAGGGACCAAAACTACCATTTTTGAAAACTGAAATATATCAGATTTGCACCCATAGCGTACCGCGACCAGACATCATATACTTGGGAGCGTACCGCGACCAGACTGCAGATCAGCAACTCGTTTTTTGGATATTTTTATGCAAACATGTGACCAAAACACCCCATTTTCATGCAATACCCTTTTTGCTTGACCATTTCAACTTACCCTATATATAAACCACCCTTTCCATCCATTAATCTCTGCTACAACTCAAAATTCACTCTCAAATTCAAAGATCTTAAGGTTATTTTCATTGTGTTCTTGAAGGTTTGACTTCAAGTCAGACTGAGTTTTATCTTTAATTCTAACTTGTTCATCTAACATTACTAACTCTTGAATATGGTGGTACAACATATATATAATACACACCCCTTTTTTCCTTTATTTGTTACTTCACCGACTCCGGTTGGTTAAGTTTCGAATGTCATAGGCAAGGCTTCATGGAGGACTTCGTGTTCTTGATATATATTTACACACACATACCTTATTATAAATATCACTTATGTCTAACTTCTAACCCTTTTTAGTTTGTTCATCTTATTTACAAGTTCCATGGTGTGGGTTTGTATAAGACTAACCTCGGTTTAACCGAAACTAGTCCAAATCGGAAACTGAACTTTTGTTTACTAGTTTTGTTAAAATAGTTGTTTAAACATGTTTATTACTAGATTTGAGTTTCAAAAATCATTTTTACAAGTTCTTTGATATTAAGCATATGAAATCCATCTATGAACTCGTTGGGAGATGGAAACCGAACTAAACCGAAACTTTTGCTTAAAATACTTGTAGTTAACTTTTTTTGTTGTAAAATTTAAGTTTTCTTCATTTATAAACCAATATACAAGTTCTATGATATTTGGGCATGTAGAAACCATCTATGAACTATTTGTGAGATGGAGACCGAACCAAACCGAACTATACCGACTTTTACTCGCTTAAGACACACAAGTGTGTTTTTAGCTATCAAGACTTGTATATTTCTTAAAAAATAGTTTACAAACAGATTTTAATTATTTTCTTAAGTACTTGGATTTGTTGGATCCAACTTGATCTCATCACGTTGTTTGGACCGACAAAACCGAACACTCGCTTAACGTGCGTTGTTAGTTCTAAACAATAGATCTACATACTTGGTTAAGTGTTAGTATATTAATGAGTTATCTCATAACAATTAATATGTTGGAAAGTTGACTTTGGGTTTGACCATTTGTCAAGACCCGAACCGACAACCCGAACACTCGTTAAAGACCCATTTTAGTATCTTTGTCCCAAAGGAACTTGAATTTTAGCATTTATCCCACCTTATTACTTAACATTGGTTAAGTAAATATTAAGGTTAGATACTTTAACCCAGTTTCGAGCAAACTTACATTTTTAAAGTATTGTTATTATAAATTCTTAAATAGTTACATTTTAAACCTTGAACTTTAATTGTTTACTTTTTGCAACAATTAGTTTATTTAAAGATCTTCAAGACAACCATTCTAAATCCAAGATTTTATTGTCATTTAGGTCTTGCTCGTTAAACTTCATCCATCCGGTTGTTCATCTTTTACCGATCAAGTTTTATACTTGAACGTGAGTAACTTCATACCCCGTTTTCTATCATTTATTTTGGGGGTGACATTTCATCTTATCTAAACTAAATGTTTTATACTTGGGTCTTAACCACAAACGTTGTTGTATACTTTACTTGAATAATTGCTCGATTTGGTGTTCTATGCTTATTTGCCTATGTGTTTATCACTTTTGGATGGTGGAACTATAAATCCTAGACCATTTGGCAACCCCTCATGGCAAGGTGTCGTTAACGTAATGCAATTAACGATAACTATAAAATCCTAAACTATTTGGCAACCCCTTATAGTTGGGTGTCGCTAACTTGTTAGCGATAACTATTTATCCAAGTTTATAGTTATTATTTATGGTTTTGTATACTAGTTTTGTGGCTTTTCATACTATATATCTATTGTTCAAACTTATGAATTGCTCACCAACCTTTGTGTTGATAAACTTTATCTTATGAAATGTTACAGGTTTACATCTAGGTTGATTTTGGAGTTCGGTGAAGAAAACGTCACAAATACCATTAGGATATTAGCAAAAATGAACAATATTTGATTTTCTATATTTTTTTATATTTTGTTGTATTTGACTTATGAATATTTGGTTATGTGACATTTTCGATGTTGTGAAATGAAATGGGTTTGTTAAATATTGTCGCTTTAAATAGTGTCATGCGCTAATGAGCAATCGTTGCACCCCGGCATGTTCCGCCACCTTTGATCAGGGTGTGACAACTGGCTCACAACAACCTGAGTCCTCTCCTCCAGAGACTCAAGTTAACTAAAGTGCATCCACTACGGAGTCTTTATTTCAAGATCAGATGTTTGATTACTTTGCTAGTGATTTTGATTTCGAGACAGATATTCCGCACATCGATAAGGCAGATATACCATCTACAGATATCCCCTCAGGCTCATCTGGCCAGCTGATCAAGGTCAGTCAAGTTCTGGCGCGTCAGACAAGATTGCCCAAATTCTTGCTATGCAAGAAACTTATTTTCAGAACAAGGAAAAGGGAGTTGTTCTTGAAGATGCTCCTGTTGATATTCACGCACTACAACGTCGAGTCTTTGAACTCGAGCAAGATTCAGTAGTCAAGGATGTTCGTATTCAAGAACTGGAAGCAAGCAACTCTGAAATGGATTCCAAGATTAAAGAGTTATAGTATGGCATGGGAGGATTGACGGCAATGTATCTTGACCTCCAACAAAAACTATTTCAAAAGTTTGGAGATGAATTTAAAGGCAATGATGATGTGGCCTTTCAAACACCAACGTTGATAAAGGTAAGGGCTCTCCTATTCGTCCAGCTGACAACATTTATGAGTCTGAGACCTTGAAACAATATATGTCTGCACCACCAATCACCAAAGAAAAGTCAGATACAGTGTAGAGAAAGCTACTGGTGATGAAGAACTCAAATCAGAATGTGGAATCATCAGATCATCCAGACAGGTTCGTCGTAACTTTTCCAAAGGGCTTCTCGGATAAATATGGTGATAGATCGGGAGTTGTATCATGGGGTTTTGACGCAGAGAAAAATATGTGGTGGGTAAAAAGGAAGTCAGGAACCACTGAGTATTACAAAACGATGAAAGACTTTGGTTCTTGGACTAGAGTGGATCTCAATGGCTTGATAAACTCTTCGTTCCACAACCCGTCGAATGATAAACGTGCTACGAATTTCTGGAACTTCTTGAAAAATCAGGTTGATCCAGGAATTCCAACAATGCCAACTGCCGAATCATTCATGAAGAAAGCTAAGGGGGTCATAGATCCTAAGACAGGAAAAAAAATGGTAAACGTTATGTGGCCTGCCACAAAGAAGGCTACTCATATTCCTGTACCTGACGCGATTCCAGACGGTACATTGGACAACATGCGGTTCTGGATTTACGATAGTGCAACTGCCACTGTTATCGTCAAATTACAGAAGGGCAATGGGCAATATAGATTTGTTGATCCAAGGGATTTACTGAAGTTTGGTGAAAAAGATATTAAGACTCTCAGCACATTCCAGATAATAGCTGAGCCACTTTTTGAGGTAGCTGCTAAGGAATACACGAGTATGGTAGCGTCTATTATCATATGCAAGTTTTGGGCTGGCGCGTTGAAAGATGATGATATTGATTACATGGAGCATGATTGAAGACCAAGCTACAAACCAAGGGGGAGATTGTTGGGCCTAGATTAGAGAGGTTTGTACTTAGTCTATTTGTGTTTGGTTTTAGCTTGTATTTTGGGCTTGGGCAATGGGTTAATGATGTAAACCGAGATCCCTTGGGATCTCGGTGGGCTTTTGGTTAAATGTTGGGCCAATTGTGTTGGTTTCCTATATATAGAACATGCATTGTATAGGGTTAGGTTTTTCATTCACTTGTTTTGTTACCCTTCTACGTATTTGATAGACGAGGTGTATTTGTGCTTAAGCACTCGACGTATAATAGACATACGTGTGTTTTGAAGCAATCCCCGTGTTACGTGTTTGTGTTTGCGTGTGTTCTTGAGTCACCAAGTGTTGGTTTTCCGCACCAATACTTGTTTATTGATATCATAATTGTAGTGATCCAGATTCAGGACTTACATTAATTATAACGCTCAACGAACGAGGTTCCGGGGGCAGCGACCCTGACAGCGGGGTTCTAGGGGAGGCAGCCCCTAGCAGGGTCCAAGGGGCAGAGCCCCTGGCTGGGGTCGAGCTACCGGATTAGCTTGGAATTATTTTATTTCCATTAACTACCTTACCACATTTCTCATTAGAACTTTTAATTATTATTTTATTTGCTAACTCATGAAGTTCGAGGGCTTCTTTGTAATTAATCTACTTTATCTTAAGTCCAGAGACCTTTCTGTCATTCTTTCAAACTTTAGTTCGTCATCCAGTTCTTTAACGAATTAACTCCTTCGTTATCTCTTAACGAATGGACCTTTATAACGAACTGGCTTCTGTAACGAACTGCTTTTTATAACGAATTGGCTTCTATAATGAACCGGGGGTTCATTCTTCAGTTCTCCGTTAACGAATAACTTAACGAATGGCTTAACGAACTGCTTCTAATTCGTTATCTCTTCTTCACGAATGGGTATAACTAATTGCTTGTTAATTCGTTATGTCTCCGCTACCGAACTAAGGTTAGGTCAAAGAATGTTAGAATATTCCCTGACATTCCCTTAACCTCGTACACATATGGCACCGTCATCGCCGGAAAACCGGGATCTCGCCGTAAAAGCGAGATCTCAATTATTTTCCACCGTTTTTAATCTCGGTTGATCCAGATCCGAGCTAGGGTGACCCCTAAGCTCATATTTTGATAAGTTTATACCCGATTCCACCCGGATCTTGTGACTTTAATGGTTTAAAGGTGTCGGCTCGTCGTTTCATGACTAAATCTAGCGGGTTTGGATCCACACAATATCATACTATCATTACCTCGGGTCGGGATCGGTTCTTCTTCTTGGTTTCGGTTAGAGGAGGAGAGAAATATGAGAGAGAGCTTAAGTGTGTGTTTTGGGTGGTGTATGTAATGGATGAGGATGAATGAATTAATGGTTAATTATGGTCTTTATATCATGGGTCATGGGCTTAATCCCATAGTCTTTCCCTTTCCTTATTAACCCAAGTCCATTACCCATATTACTTAACCCAACACAAGCCCGACTCATAATGACTCATATTTTATTTTATTAACCGAAACGAGAAAACAGGATGTTACAGTTGATAAGACGGGAAAAAGATATGCTACAATGACGAAACGTTATCCATGAATATACTGTCTCCGTGTTTGTACATTGTGATATTAAATCAGCAAATATACTAATTGACAAGAACTTCCATGGGAAGGTTTGCTAACATTTATGCTATTGTAATAGTTGATTTTGTTAGTTTATATGATCTTATCTCAATTGATGGTTCTGATTTATAATGCCAAGCATTTTCTATTAGGTTGCAGATTTTGGTTTAACAAGGCTTACTGATGTTGGAAGTAGATCACGTCTTGTGGGTACATTTGGATATATGCCACCGGAGTAAATATTATTCTTTTAGTACATTTAGTCAGCTAGCATGTCTTTTTACGAAAATGGCCATGATGCTAGTAATGTATGTGGGCTCATATAATCCTAGATTATAGTCGTGGTTTGTACCCTATTGCGATGACAAATTCGACTCACTTGCTTATTGAATGGGTCAATTGGGTTAATATTCTACCATAAACTTATCAAATAAATATTTAACTAAAGAAAGAATGTTTCAAACTTCAACACATTATTTGTTCATAAAAAATGGAAAAAGGGTGGTTTATATCATTCTTTGGGAGCTTGTGGGGAGATTATGATTGATGATAATGTTTTCTGTTTATTGGATGTAGGTATGCGCTGTATGGGGATGTTTCTCCCAAGGTAGATGTGTATGCATTTGGGGTTGTACTTTATGAACTTATTTTAGGTAAAAAAGCCATAATTAGAACAAATGGCTCGGTTGGTGAACCAAAGGGACTTATTTCCTTGGTGAGTTAACATAATTTTAGTTGATTATGTTTTCCATAAGATGTTGATTACTAGTTTACTAGATAGCAACTACTAAGTTCGACCTTTGATAATAGGAATTTTTACATATATCTCCTTACTAAGACCACTTATTACATATTTCCCCAACTTAAAATGGTTAATTACATATTTCCCCTTACAATAATGAATTACCTTTCTACCCTTCTTTTAAGGAATTTTTACATATGCCTCCTTAATAAGGCCACTTATTACATATTTCCCCAACTTAAAATGGTTAATTACATATTTCTCCTTACAATAATGAATTACCTTTCTACCCTTCTTTTAATTACAATACCCACATAACCAACAAGCAAAAAAACCAAACGACGGCTAAAACTCTCAATCGATTCACGCAAACTATTGATCGGCAACACCTTTTTCATTCGATTCATCCAGCATCGCACCCTTTGTTGTTTGATTCTTCCTGCATCACAATGATTCATATCGTCCTATTTTGTCTTCGACGTAATGATCGGCAACGTCTTGTCTTTGTGTTAAGGTCTGGTGTATTAAGTTTTTTTAGGCGTTGTTCAATAGGGTTAGGGTGCTGCACTTTTAATATGCTATTCCTTTGTTTCAGGTATGATTTGAGGTAATTTTTTATGTTTTTAATTTTCCTCAAATCTTTGAATTAAGATGACTAAAACTGTTAAAGTGTGTTTTGTGTGACTATCTTTTGCAGGTAAATGGTGTTTAATAGGCATTTTGATAATCCTATTGTGTAATTTGTAATTCCAGACTAATTGAATAATCTTTTTCCATTTGCTAACGGTTAAAATCATCGACTCCAATTGAACTCATTAGTTTCGATATGTTCGTCTTAACACCGACTCGGTTTAAGTTTAAATTAAGGAGTTATGTAATTGATGCTTTTTGAAAGATAATATATGTAAATAGTTTATTAATTAATTTACTAAGGGTAAAACAGTCATTTAATTAGTTAATTTAATGAAAATGGGGAAATATGTGATATGTGTGGTTTAGGGAGGGGAAATATGTAATTAATAGTTAAAGGTTGGGTAAATATGTAATAAGAGAATTTAGGAAGGGGATATATCCTTTTTTTTTACTTTAAGGATAGTTTGGTCATCATACACATGTTGAAGGAAATATATTATTTGGTTAATTTTGCCGAAACTTGACTTCTACCAAGTCAAAACTACTAATTAGTATGATTGGGATTGGCAACAAAATAGTAATTTGGTCAAGGGATTTACATATATTTTAACCCATTTAATATTTATTTGCACTATTACCATTTGTAAAAATAAATATGAAAGTGAAATACATGACTCCTAGCATTATGTTTCACCATGAACTACCAACAAAACAATGTTAAGGTTCGGTTATACTAGTGTGATGTACAGCATATGGACTATTTATTTTTTATTATAAGAGATTGAATTCATATTAGATTATTATTAAACATTCATACATAAAAACTTAAACATATCTTTAAAGTTCAAACATCATAAAATATATAACTTCAAATCTTCATACGCAAGCTTCTTTATTCTTCAACCATGCGTGCTCCTCAAGCCAGCTTCTTTAATCTATTTACCTGCATGCATACTAAAAGTCAGTTACGCTGAGTGAGTTCTGCTTAATCAGACAATATGCAATACATTCACATACTTACATATATACGTATTCGAAGATACATATACATACTTAACCTGTTTACATTCCTTTCATACATGCATACATACTTTCATTCTTCATTTCATACTTTCATTCTTTTAACCTGTACTTTACATGCATAACTATCTATACGTTTTAAAGAGCATTTCTCCCTAGAACCTTCGCATATATTATTAGGGTATGTTTCCTACATTCGTAGATATTATTAGGTTCCCTTCATTCGCAGATTGTTATTAGGGTCTGCTCTCTACATTCGCAGATATTATTACGGTATGTTCCCTACATTCGCAGATATTATTTGGGTCTATTCCCTTCATTCGTAGATATTATTAGGGTTTGTTCCCTTCTTACTTGTACAATCATACGTACATACAATTGTATAAGTACATCCTTACACATGTCCTTTCACATTCTTATATTCATAAGGCATACACTTACAACTTAAGCTAAGTGTATTAACTAAACACATAGGAGTATGCGCACAGTCCCGAAAATATAGCAGAGAAAATGGGCTAGAAACTCACATGTATCCTGTTCCGTTCTGAGTCTATGGTCACACCTCTTCTCAGCTGGGCATGACTAACTATGTGGAAATTAACAAGCATTACTTAACTACTCCTAATTATATCATATTTCTAGGTTAAGAAAACCCCTAGCTAATGGGGTCCGAGGCAGCGCCCCTAGCAACAGGGTTCTAGGGACGGCAGCTCCTAGCGGGGTCGAAAATCCCCGTATACGTTTCGTTACATATATCGAAGTCCAAAAACCTCATAATAATTCGATTCCAAGCTTCCAGGGGTTGCTACAGGTGTGTAATACACTTTCCCAATCGTTAATTTCATAAAATAGGTCGTTAAGATGGTCGATTAATCTGATTCTTGAACTAGGGACAGATTCGGATTAAATTTGTTTGGCATGCTTCCCGAGATCAAAAGCTGGAGCTTTTGGTGTCAAAATATCCCCAGGTATGTCTAGTATATCATACTAAAATTTCATGGCCATAGGAGTTGTTTTGATAGGTCAATTGACAAAAACCGATTTCTAGGGTTCTTGAAGGTTGAAATCGTTAATTGTTGTCTTTCGGGTATTGTTTGAAGGATTGGTCAACCCGATCAGTTTGAGGGGTCTCATGTTAGTGTATGAACAGAGGGAAAATTATTTTTTTGGTTATAGGGGCTGGATTGGTTGATGATACCATAATCATTTTGAAAGAGCACGTAAAATCGGTTAATTGTGAATTAATGTGGAAATTGATGAGTTTTCAAACCCCACCGAATTTGGTGGTTAAATATTGATTGTTGCCCAGACGGATCAAACAATCATATCAGACGAACTTATCAAACAAACAAACATGCGATAGTGGGGTGACAACCCTCGACTCTTTTCATATAATTAAACGAACATAACACACGTACTTCACGAACTTATCAAACGTACATGAAGATGAGACTCATTGACTCTCTCTTAACTCTCTCTCAACTCTCTCTTAATTCTCACAAATAAAAAAACTAATAATCTAGACCCTATTTATATAGACCAACTAAACTTGCTCTTCAAGACATACCTTTTCTAAACCTACTACAATTCAAATAATTAAATTATAACTTAATAAAATAAACCCTTAACTTTACTAATAATTCAAGATTAATCCTCCATTCACCCCCTTATTCTTGAATTGTCCATCTCTTTTGTACCACCAAGGTCTTGAATTCCCAATAACGCTCTTAACTCTTCAATTTTAATCATTGGTTCATCTTTACCCTTTCTTTTCAGTTGTTTGTAACAAACCTATTTAACAAGTTCTTCACATTCATCATTCAAACCATCCACATAGATCTCAGATACAACTTCATTCTCCACATTCTTCTTTCACACTTTTCTTTTATTTCTTTGCTTATCAAAACTTGCAGATGGGCTATTCATTCCTTCTTTATCAGACCTTACTGTACCTTCCATTCTGGCAATTCTTCTCAACCGTTCATTCGGTTCTAACTTTTCATCAACAAATGCTCGATTGTTGACTTTCACATACACTTCTAAATTTGCAGACCTTAGCTGCACCATTCCTTTCATTCGATACAATACACTTCTAAATTCATTCCTTTTGCTCTTATACCAATTGTTGGCCCAGACGGATTAAACAATCAAATCAAACGAACTTAACAAACAAACAAACACGAGATATTGGGGTGACAACCCTCGACTCTTTTCATATAATTAAACTAACTTCACGAACGTATCAAACGACATGGAGATGAGACTCCTTGACTCTCTCTTAACTCTTCAATTTTAATCATTGGTTCATCTTTACCTTTCTTTTCAGTTGTTTGTAACAAACCTGTTTAACAAGTTCTTCACATTCATCATTCAAACCATCCACATTGATCTCAGATACAACTTCATTCTCCACATTCTTCTTTCTCACTTTTCTTTTCTTTCTTTTCTTATCAAAACTTGCAGATGGGCTATTCATTCCTTCTTTATCAGACCTTACTGGACATTCCATTCTGGCAATTCTTCTCAACCTTTCATTCGGTTCTAACTTTTCATCAACAAATGCTCGATTGTTGACTTTCACATACACTTCTAAATTTGCAGACTTGTTAGCTGTACCATTCCTTTCATTCAATACAATATCCTTCCTTTTATCACATCAGTAACAGATCTTTGTTTCTGCTCACTTATCTTAACAAATTTCTCATCTTCAAGGTTGTTTAAGTCAGAAAAACATACCTGAAGATTCACCATCTTCTCTTCTTCTAAAGAAGAAGAAATTCCTTCTTTTTCTTCATTCAACCTTTGTTTTCCTTCACTTCTCAAAACAGCTTGCAAAGCTTCTTCATTCTCTGTAGCTTCATGAGCTTCATTATTACGTGCTTGTTCTTCTTGAACAATAGCATCCAACCTTTCCTTCTCAACGATCTCATCCAATCTTTCTTTCTCAACGGCTTCTTGAGCTGCTTTTTCATCTTCTACTTTTCGTACATAATCAATTCCAAGATATCGAATCTTCAAAGCACGCCATACTTCCTTAGCATTCATAAGTATGCCAACTTGTACCAAGATATCTTCCGGTAGGGTTTGACATATGAACCCCAACGCCGTGTACATCTTCCTTTCATCTACAGCTATGCCGATTGTAGATTCTATAACTTCCCAAAAACCATACTTGTTCAGAAACCCCTCCATCTTGGTCGACCATGCTTTATAGTTCGATTTCGTTAGTACTGGAAGTCCTCCACTCACCATAGTGTCTTTCCTATCTTTATTTTCTCCTTCGTTGCTTCGATAGTTTTTTTTAATTATATTTGACACCTTCCTGTGAGTCTTAGCTCACACCTTTCAATATCCAAAGGGAACTTCTTACTCTCCTTCACGAACAAGAAACAATTTGTTTGTTGTATGTTACACCTCCACCACAAATTAATTATTTGCTAGGCACTTTAACAAATTAATTGTGATGTCGGTTTGTGCTTCTTTCGATCAAATTAATTGAAACATCAAACGTAGCACCTTAAAAATTAAGATTTACAGCCACAAATTATGGTGAATAAGACAAAAAAACCACTAATACAAACCAATATCAAGCCAACGATCTCAACTTCTCGGACACGACACGGCTTCGGGAAAAAAAACTTCTAAACAGATCAAACAACCTTGTGTGTAATGAGCCTAATATTTGATACCAATTGTTGCCTTGACGGATCAAACAATCAAATCAAACAAACAAACACGCGATAGTGGGGTGACAACCCTCGACTCTTTTTATATAATTAAACGAACTTCACGAACTTATCAAACGTACATGGAGATGAGACTCCTTGACTCTCTCTCTCAACTCTCTCTTAACTCTCACAAAAAAAAACTAGTAATCTAGACCCTATTTATATAGACCAACTAAACTTGCTCTTCAAGACATAACTTTTCTAAACCTACTACAATTCAAATAATTAAATTATAACTTAATAAAATAAACCCTTAACTTTACTAATAATTCAAGATTAATCCTTCATTGATGAGCAGGATGTAATAAAGTCCAATATTCTCAAAATGGGGCTGGTTTGGTTGGTGGTTGGTTAATCGGTTCGTTAGCGCACGAACTCGACGTAATTAACGTAGGGCGGACATAGTTTGGGGAACCGTTGGTGATGTTTTATTGTAAAGGGAGTTTTGGGTAATTCAAGGACTCCGGCGGATGATGTAGATGAATATTATTGTTGGTCGTGGCTATGGGTCGGTCCAATCCCGTTAGGACGTCTCGTATAGTGAGCGAGTCGTGTCGGTCTAGTTCGTGATTGTTGTGTACTTTAACTGACAGGCTTGTGGATTGTGAATGCTTAGCTAGAGGATCCTGTTGTGATGTTTATGCGGTTCATATCAGGTGAGTGTCATAATGCCCTTTTTTAAATGTTTTACGTTTTGATCTAGCATACACGTTTTATGACGTTTTTACCCTTTTGAAGCATTTGAATGATATTGCATATTTTATGTTACTTTTACAATCGATGCTTGGAAGTTTGTATGATTTATGATTGTTTTATGTGTGTGTGTGTGTGTGTGTGTGTGTGTGTGGCCACTACTTGTATGTTTTTCTTAAGCCTTGACCGGGTCAAAGAGATGTATAAAATTCCTTAAGTTCCCGGTTGGGAGTTAAGGTGAAGAGTTCCAGGACAAGAAGACTGTCCTTGGGGGGAACGGATGTAAATATGCGGGTCCTTAACTTTGTGTTTTGGACTTGAGAGGATGTGACCCGTGTTACGTGCTTAACTTAGGAAAATTTATGTATTTATTGATGTTATTTATGTATTATTATGATGTTATTTATATATAATTATAGAAGTCGTATGTTAAATACCTTGGTTGATCTTTAAAATATTTTAATGATAAAAATATGAACTAACTCAGCTCAAGCTGATTTTGCGTGTATGTTAGAATTATTTTCAGGTTGCAAGTGGATGAGATTATTGCTTGGAGGTGCACAAGACTACCCGAGGTCCCGAGGCAGTTCTAGTCGACGCTTTTCGTCATGTTAACATTTTTGAAAGTTTTAAATTATATTTTTATGTTTAGGATAATATGTGGATGTTTTGTAAATTTTCCATTGCAAGAATACTCTGTATTGAAATTTTGAATGTTATGAAACCAGTTTAACCTTTATATTTGAAATTGTTCAGAATGATTACCAACTATAGGACACCCGGAATTTCGGGGTCTTACATATATAAACATAAGCATACGTATAATTGACGATTTTAATGCTTTCGTTACGTGAGGTACACCGGTTACTAAAAAATTGCAATGTTGTTTTCCAGGTTATATGGTTTGTGGGATGTATAAATAAACAATTTTATTAAATTACTTATTCTATTAATTTATTATATTTCCCGATTGGAATTATAATATGCATAAATATAGAATCCCAATCGTCTATCTGCAGACCCTTTTTTTAGCATACTCATCAAATTAGTATTTTGTTTTATGTTGATGTTTTAAGTACTAAAGACTTATCCAAGTATCAATTGATAAATTTGTTATAACTTAGATGCTTTAATATAAATATGTGCTTCTAAATACCCTTTTAATATTGTATGCTTTTATCTAATCGTTTATAACGGATCACAAGCGTTTGCCACACAATTTGTCTTTGTATGTTGCATTTGTTTAGAAAACACAAGAATAGTATATGCACTTTCAATGTAAAGTCATGCAATAACCCTTTTATTAATATTCATATTAATAATACTTTATAATTATTAAATTCAACAGTATAAGTTGGTAATCTAGGGTCATTGTTTTATTCAAAAAAAAATTTGTAAAATAATATACGCGTTTAACTGTCGATTTTTATATTTTCACATGTGTAATGCATGGGTTAATAACCTAATATTATTTATATTATCATTATTGTTATTATAAGTGGCATTTTAGTAATCAACAAAGAGGTGCGAAAAAGCAACAAAGTAGCTAAGAAAATAAGGATCAATCATCGGAATTTTATAAGTTTCTGAGCGCAAAAGAGTATTTTGTCATAGTCAATTTTTTACAATATATTAGTTAAACTGAATCAAGGGTTTTGGACAATTTGAAAAAAAAATTATTTCAAGTTCCAATCTCTAGTAGGGACAATTTAGGAACGTTTTTTTATTACAAAATATTGTTAACTGATTCATGATTTAATACAAGTTAAAAGCATTTTAATTTAAAATGAGTTAACGGGTCAAAGTATGTTTCAAGTTTCAAGTCATAACTTTGGTGACAAATCTTTGAGGTCATGACTTTGGTAACAGATCAAAGGACTGGTTTTCAAAATTTAACGCCTTGTTCTTGAGTTTTTTAACCAAGGAAAGAAAAAGAAATGAGAGAGAAGGATAAGAAAGGGAATGGAAGGTGAGGAAATTTTTTTTAATTATGTGTGTTCTTGAGTTGGAAGAAAATTAGAGGAAAGGAAAGGATAATGCTAAAAAATAGTTATCTTTAGTAATCATTCCATTTTTAGGAGGATAATTTATTGGGAAAATACATTAATTTAATCCCTCCTAACTCCTCCTACTCATTTCCTTTCCATCCTAAACAAAACTCAAGAACACCCATTTTTTAACTATTCTTAGTTTTCCTTTCATTTTCCTCCTTTAAAAAAATTCAAGAACAGGGCGTAAAAGTCGGTTTCGGGTTATATTTGAAGTCAATATTTTTTGTCATTATATTTTTGATTTGATGGAGGTCAAATGTCTAAAAATAACATTTTCTGCATCTTGGTTTCTATTAAAGTACTAACGGTCAAAGAAGAATCAATTCGTGCAAAGGCTTGAATAGATACATATGTTAGTCTATGTAGGTTATATGTAGCCCATAGTAATATCTCATTGTATGTATAATATGTCTGAGTTGTTAAAATTTGTGGCATGACGTGATGATATAGGTCACAAGCAAAAAACCATGTAATAATGTCATCGATTTACAAAAGTTTGAAATGATTTATGGTTTAATTGTAATTCGGGGATACGCATGTTTATTGTACATTTCATAATTGAGAACTTTAAGAACTATTTTGAACCACAATAAAAAACTCTTTTTAGGAAAAATAAAAATAATTATAAAACAAAAAAAATGCAAAAATAACAAAAGTAAATAAAACCAAAAATTTTTATTTTTCATTCCGGTTTCATAAAAAATAAATTTTTTTGGTTTTATTTACTTTTTAAAATTTTTTGTTTCTTTTCGTTTTATATTTTTTTAGTATTTTTAAGATGTTTTTTGTTTTTTTGCCTTTCTCAAAGTTCTTAATTTAAAAAGTACTCTTAGGATCCTCACTCTATAGATGTATTAAAACCCAACATTTTGATATCTCTGGTCTCTTTCTCCTTTACTGACGTTGTTTCCTTATAATTTCTTAATTTGTTCTCTCTTTCATCTTCCATATTTGGGAATCCTAGGTGGCGGACTGCAGGTTCGAGAGGTATTTCGTATGTGGTTGTCGGGTTCTGATTCGGAAACCTGGGTTTAGTGGCAGATCTAGACATCAATTTCAAGTGTAGCGTGCATTTTTTTTAATTTTACCGTATTTCACACAATGTAAATGGAACAAAAAATAAAAACACAATAATACATAAATTTAAACACATGGGGTGCAGATTTCTCCCATTCGGTTTTTAAAAGCTTGAAATCGAGTCATTACATCATCTTCTTTTACTTTATCAAACGTCTCTTTTTCGACTACACAAACTAAAGAACTGTTCAAATACTCATCACCCATTTGGTTGCACAAATTCGTCTTGATAAGCTTGATTTTAGAAATAAAAAACATCTTTCAACGATTGCGGTTGCAACCGGTAAAACTAACACTAGCTTCAATATTCGATAAATCAAAGGAAAAGTGGTGTGTTTTCCGGTTTCCACCATTACACGAGCAAGGTCACACAATTAAAAACTTCGACCTCAAAATGATGTCGAGTGGTGTTGTCTGATGCAACGTTGCTTGATGTCCGACTAGTTTCCAATTATCAAACAACGAGTACAATTTTTGAAAAGAGATAACGGGTTTTAAATGAGTTGGATTTAAACTTCGGTTGGGCTTTAATTGGGTTGAACTTTTGAATTGGTTGATCTTTAAACAAATAGGGGTCTCGTTATATTTTTTCAAAGGTAGCAAAATAATAAAAAACTACCAAAAAAATCTTTTTTACATAATTGATGAAAAGTTGATAGGTCCGCCCCTGCATGAGTTTGTCGTCTGTTGTTGCTGGGTTCTGATTTGGAACCCTTGGTGGTGATGGAGTGGTGGTGGCGAGCCACCTCCAAATAAGGTAATTGGAGAGCAAGTTGATAGTATGCCGAGATCGGGAGCGGTAGATAGCATTTGAGTAATGGCTGGGTTTAGGCCATTAAGGTAATCTGCTTCTATTGTCGGATTTGAATTCAATTGCTAGAATGTTGATTTTGAGCTTCCTAGGGTTTTGAGAAAAAATTTTGTGATATTTTCCACAATGCTCTCACTTCGACTGCATTTAGTATAAAATGTTGGCTTTATCAATAATTAACTTGAATATTCCACAACTGTTGATTATTATGTGATGAGCCTGCAGATAGAGTTTACTTTTGCTAAGTGGGCAAATGTTGCATCTGTTTTTCATACTAATGTCGAGTGGGGAGAGATTGTGCCTCAATGTTTTGTCGTTGGCTTTACAATCGACTTTGCGTCGGTTTGGTTTATATGGGCTACAATAATCACATAACTGAGCCTATGCGTGTTGGGGGTTTATTGTTTAATATAAAAATCTTATGATGATTTTTGTGATGCGATAGACTATGATGAAGATGTATCTAAGTCTTTTTTTTTATGCGGGCGATGATGATCATGTACTTATAGGTTGCTTATTGTTTAGAATGCAACCCGTCTATTGTGGTGGCGTATAAAATTAGCACTAATTCTTCGTTGTGTCTCTTTTGTTTGATGATGATGACACATTTGAGTCTATTTGTGATTTAACGAGCTTTAATTCTTTGTTGTGTCTCTTTTGTTTTTGATATTCATTACGTTTGTAAAATATTAAAATGATCTTTTATGTAATTGGTTTTTAAAGGATACAAGCCGTAATACATGGTGCGCTATGGCACTTTTCCGGCACTATTGGTGTGGATATGCTCAACTTAGCGATCTTCATGCTCTAAAAATGAAAAGAATTTAGGAAATTAGTTGACCACGTTGTCTTGAAACAACCGTTATCGCTTTGGACAAGGTGGTGTTGGATAAGAGCACGTCATTGTGTATGGGCTTTCGCAAGGGACATCGATGGTATGAAAAAGCAGGATGTCCTAAATCCAAGGATTTCGTAGTTCATAGTTTCTTATCTTATGAACAAAAATACTTGGATCAACCTCGAGAACTATGTATTATAAAATTAGCACTAATTCCAATCTTCATATAAAATAGCGAGTTACATTCCTATTCCCCAAATCTTAAGTTATCATTTTCTTATTGCAGCAGGAGAAATTTTGATGACATGTCAAACTTGGTCATTCCGGAACTCCATCCGATACTATGAACAAAGGCTACTCTGCGTAGTGCGTGCCCATCCATGTGTTAATGGCTCAAAGAGATTACTAACAACAATGCGGGTAAAAATATATTTGACGCACAACAATTTTGACTTAATAGTTCACTGCAGTTAAAAATATATATGGTTCACTTGGTCGATTGTAACTGACACCCAAGTATGCCAGTACTTCAATTTGCTCTATATAACCACAAATTTAGTAGTTATATGTAGCAACTCGGTCTTTCTTTTTTCATTTTAAATAACCCGGCCCATTTCTTGTTTGGAAAATTTTATCAATATTATCGCGTTTATCGAGTATTTTTTTATATTATTTTATGTGTTCATTATATATATATATATATATATATATATATATATATATATATATATATATTATTTTATATATTCATTATATATATTTAATATATCTAATTCACGCCTGCTTGCGGTGCGCACATATAATGTATATATGTGTGAACCCTTGGGTGGGCAAAAGTAAAATTGCACTAATTTTGACGTTATTTTACTAAACACGTGAAAATAACGTTAAAAGTGGCGGAAGGTTAATCAGGTATCATGTGGTGGCGTTGATAGCCGAAAGACAAGGGCACATGCACCAATCAGCCGGTGTCCCGATGATTGAGTGTTATGTGTCTTATGTCCAAGGCTTGATTCAAAACTACTATCGAGCCGGGGGTCTCACCGGAAGCAGCCTCTCTATCCCTATGGGATAGAGGTAAGGCTGTCTACATCTTACCCTTCTCAGACCCTACCATAGCATTGCTATTGGTGGGATATACTGAGTACGATGATGATAATTAACTTTGAAACATATACGATTTTAACCCTAAACTAAACTTTAACTTATTTTTGTTTCCATCCATAACCTTGAAGGACCAATATGCAATTTATGTTAATTATATCCAATTAACTCGTTAACCCAATTAACCAACCCGTATCCATTAACCGTTTATGTTCAACCTGTGACCCGTATACCCAATTCCCTGTCTTTAGCCGTAATTTTCGAAGTATATTTGGAATTTATCATTCCAGATCGTTAATACGCGTTATACGAGTTGCACCGACTTAATTAATTAGAAAATCATTATAAATATGATACGGTTTTACAAAATACCAAAAACGTCTTTACCTAGTTGGTGTTATACCCTTTAGAAGGCACAATATTACGATCAAATGGGTATGCTTCGTCTCTATGACATCTCGACTAATAGCCCTAAGATTAATTGCTATATCGTAGCCTCATAGTACCAGTTCGTTGGCGGGTTCTAGCCGTTCGAAGTTATTGCGAATAAACAATCCATATGTAACAATTGGAGGTAATCCTTATATTCTCATGTTCGTTTCAGTCCTCTTAACCTTAACCCTAACCTAAATCTAATTAACATTAACGAATAGATTCTATTGGATTTTTCTAGGGTTTATATGAATTTGGGGATAAACTGATAACATTTATAAAGAAACGTTTTCATTGTTTAAGCAACTAGGCCGCTTGGTATGGTGGCTAGTGCAGCCTGGTTTGGTCCTTGTGTGCCGATCAGGGGCGCGGGTTCGAACCCCACTGACCTAGTTTTGTTATTTATTTATTATTTATGCATTTTTAAGTATTATAATTAAGATTAATAATACATTAATATTATTTTACTAGATCAACACCCGTAAGTTTATGTTCCTTGTCAATTAAATCCCGTTACTAGCTTTAGTACATGTATGTATGTATATATATATATATATATATATATATATATATATATATATAAATGTATGTATTAAAAGTGTATATTAATAGTAAACCTTATTCTTTTTATTTAAAACCCGACATCACCATGTTACATTTTCATATCCATAAATCTCGTTAGAAGTTTTCGTTATTGTGTGTGTGTGTGTGTATATACACATGTATTTACGTATATATATTATATAATAAATGAATTAAATATATTTTCTTAAAAGATTTAAACAAAATATTTATTTACATCTTACTACATATTATATTTAAATAAAATAATTACACATTATTATGATTATCTATTTATTTATATATTAAGTATTTTATTTATTCAAATAATTAAAAAGTATATCTCATTTCATATTTAAGTATCTTATTTCATTTAATTTGTATATTTGATCATTTATTTATTTAGATTCTATTATTTCAAGCATATCATTTAAGTATTTAATTATATATTTTATCAAGAATAGTTGTCGGTGAATTTTTAAGTAATATGACTAATGATTCTAACTATATAAACAATCGTTCGATCAATAAACATTCTAATTCTAAACCTAACTCAATTCACATTAAAACCTTAATTCATTAAATTATGTTATATTTCTTATAATTAATTTAATATTATATTATTTAACTAGGAATACTTGTATGTGGATCCCGGAGGGTTCATCATTCCCACATCATCATTTTTATCCCGTTCATCCGATCAGGTGAGTACCACATTCCCCTCTTTTTACTCGTTTTTCACGTTTTGGGGACATATGTGTAAATAATATTTCTTATATATACTTATACTCAAAACTACAACTATTGTCTTATGTGTTAACAACTTATACCTTACTTGTTTATGCTCTTATTTGCTTTATATGCTTCCGCATTCAGAGAGGTCCAACATAATCTCATAATAGTATGATCATACGCCAGTCGTTAGCCTTTGTGCTTCTCGACATCTCAGTTATACTTGCTCATTTGGTTAATTTGTTATTCTCATATGACTTGTTGCAAATTTACTTATTTTTATATATACTATATGTACATTTAGACTGGTGTGTTGCTCACTCAACATGTGTTGTTGACAAAATTATATTTTATATGCATATGCAGGATGTCGTAGAAATTTAATGCAGATTGGTGACTCAGTGAAGAATTGAAGTTAGAAAATAATTAATCAAGATCATTTGTGATATAAGTTGTATTATTGTATGTGTATGGATTATGTATTTGTTTGTATTTGATTTATTTGAAAACTGTTGGGCCTAAATTCATGTGGTTTGTACTTAGTCTAGTCTAGGTGTAAAGGGCCGCGTATGTAAACCGAGATCCTAAGGGATCTCGGTGGGCTTTTGGTGGTTATTGGGCTAGTTTGTTTTGGTTCCCTATATATTGAACACTTTGTATAGGGTTTTAGATTGTTCGTTTAGTTGTTTTGTTTGGCCGTCTAGTGTTTTATAGACGAGGTTGTAATTGTGCTTAAGCACCCGACGTATAATATAATACGTGTGTTTTGGAGCATTGTTCGTATCACGTGTTTGTGTTTATTCGTGTTCTTGAGTCACCGAGTATTAGGATTCCACACTAATACTTGGTTGGTTGATATCACAGTTGTAGTGATCCAGATTCGGGACTTACAATTGGTATCAGAGCCTTAGACCTTTTCAGGCTCGTTATTGTGATATCAAGGATTCAAGATCTTGATTTGTGGTGGCTGTGCTCGTATTTCTAGTGAAAAGTGACCGGAGAAGAGAGAGATCTATTTTTGGTGAAAGATTGGGTTGTGGTTTGGCAACAAATCAAACTCCATAATTCTCAAAAATTTGTTATTGTCAAAATCTGGATGGTTTCTGGATTTTTGGCTAAAACCTGTTCTCAGCTGTTTTCCCAGTTTTTGGCCAAAACCAAGTGTTTCAGGCTATTAATCATCGTTTTCGGCCAGAAAACTAGTGTTCTCGGACAATTTTAAGGGTTTTCGGCCAAAATTCTGAGTTCTCGGTCAAACTTGGTCAAACTCAGGGTTCTCGGTCAAGACTAGTTCTCGGTTGATATTTGTTGTTTTCGGTAAACATTTGTGACATCTGTTATCGGCCCAGTAAGCAATTAACCCTGTTCTCGGCCCAGTAAGCTATAACACCTGTTCTCGGCTTAGTAAACTGTTTGGGCCTATCTAGTCTCACTTTGTGCCTTTTTGCTTGAACTATAAGACTTTTGGACTGAAACTATTTGTGAACTAATGGATCAATTAACTAATGGTAATAGTTCAACAAACTCATCACTCCATCAGGAACTTGACTCCATCATGGGGACCACCACTCGTATACCCCGTCTCTTGTCTCATGAGGGGTTTAGTGAATGGAAGTTTCGGTTTGAGAAATATGTTAAAATGAAAGAAGCCAAAGTTTGGAGAAGTATTATTAGGGGGCTCAAATAATCACTTATCTAAAGGAAAACTCAACTGAAGTCATTGTGAAGCCTATCGCACAATATGATGATGATGACTTTGCTAAAGTTGAGGAAGATTAAAAGGCTCTTTCTACTCTAACCATGGCACTCTCACCTGAGATTGCCCTTGGCTTTAGAGAACTTCAATATGCTAAAGAGCTGTGGGAGGCATTGATAGAGGTGTATGAGGGTAATGAAGATATGAAAAGAAGTCGCCAAGACTTGCTACGACAAAAGTTCAACATGTTTAATCATATTCTGGGGGAAACTTTGGTAACTCAACTTCAAAGGTTCATAGCATTGTTGACTGAAATGAGATCAACAAGCATTTATCTGGCAACTTCTGAAATAAACAACAAGCTGGTGAACTCACTGCCAAAGAGTTGGGATATGAATGTTGTTGTTATCAAAAAGACTAAGGATCTCAACAGAATGTCTCTCTCTGAGATGATGGCTACTATCAAGGCATGTGATATGGATAATGAGCAACGCGCAATAAATCATGCAAACTCTTACAGTGTGGCTGGGTACAACGTTGCTTCCAACAATGCCCTTATCTCTCAAGGCAGTTTTTCACTGTTCAAGGCTACTCAACAACCACCTCAGGGAAACTTCCAAATGTTCACATCTACTCAAGGCCAACCATCTTCCACTCCACCGCAACCAGCTCTAGAATTCTTCACTAAGTCTGGTCAATCTTCAACTGATACTGGAAAAACCGTACTATCAGGGGCAACTCCCAGTCAAAACTTCAGTCAGATTCCTTCCATACCGAAAGAGACTCGGGAGAATATAGCTCTAATGGCAGGATTTATAAGCTGTTATAATGCATTTTTAGCTGGAGATTTGGTTCAACCTGTGGTTGTTGCTGAACTTGATCAGATCCATCCTGATGATGTTAAAGAAATGGATATATCTTGGAAAATCGCCATGGCAATGTTTCGGGCAAAGAAGGTTACTAAGAGGACGGGTAGAAATAATTGGAACATGCCTAACAATCAGAAGGTGGGTTTTAACAAAGACACTCTTAGATGCTACAACTATCACGAGCCGGGTCACTTTGCTCGTGAATGTACTAACCCAGCAAAGGATGGAAACACGTAAAGGGCATTGGTTCCAGTTGGGAATGCCAGAGGTGAAGCTGGAGTTAGTTCAGGAAATGGTGAAAGAGGAATGATTGCTCAACAATTCTCTTGGGAGGGTCAAATGGTTGCGCTCAACATTGGAAATCAGACCGCAAACTTTGCCAATGTTGAAGACACTGGAGAAGAAAATGCTACTGAGGATAAGATCAAGGAACTTCAATTTGCATATATGGCGTTCACTTCTCCAAATTCATCTGAGGTAAGTTTTCAGCCATGTTCTTTAGATTGTATTGATAAAATTGAATAATATAAGCTTCATAATGACAACTTAATTAGGGATATGGAAAGAATAAAATCTGAGAATTTTAAACTTAAGAAAAATGAAAAAGCTTTCCAAGATAAAATAGAAGCACAAAAAAAGGATATCTCTAAGCTTAAATCTGACTTTAGTATAAAGTGTTGTCATCACCTTGATGCCAAACAAGAAATCGTTGAATTGACTGCTACACTGGAAGCCTCCAAGTTAGAAATTTTGAATCTAACTAGTAAATTTGAAAGGGATGAACTAGACTTTAAGAAATTTGATGGTTCCAGTAAAGTAGTCAACTCAATGATTGAAAATCAATTGTGGTGGAAAGAAAATGAAGGTGAGGGAATAGGATACAGTCAAGTTCATCCACCCTACAACCACAAATATGTTCATACCCCTGTTACCAAAGAACAGGAGGAAAAGGTAAAGGACATGAAGTACGGTAAACAAGACAAAGGTGATGGAACCAGTTTTGTGAATGCCGGTCCGTCCACTTCAGATATGAACGATTCTAATGTGTCTACTTCATGTGCAGAAAAGGTAATTGTGAAGGAATGGACTGATGAGGATGACGACCCTTGTTTTGAATTTAATAATGACATTGTTTCTGATGTTTCTTTAAAACTTCCTGTTTTGAATTCTGTTATTCTGACTGTTTGTGTGGGCTCTGTTTTAAAGAGCAAGGATTTTCGTGTGGTTGACTCTGTTGAAACTTTGAATTCTAATAATGTGGTTTCTAATAAGATTAAAAATTCAAAAATTTCCAAAAAATGCGTAGCACCTAAATTTGTCAAAGAGGGATGCTCTAATGACAAACAAGGTGATAAGCTCAAGGATGTTAAAAATGGTCCTCGCAGTTTTAAGCAAACTGGTCCACACAACCAATCCAGAAGAGGAGTTGCCAAAAATGATTTTTTTCATAAAACGTCAAACTTGTTTTAATTGTGGCACTCCTGGTCATATTGCCAGAAATTGTCCACATCGTCCATATGTTCCTTATTATGGATTTTATCAGAGGAATATGCCCCATATGTCTCATAAGTTGTACAGGCAAAGACTCAGGAATAATCAGGCTAGTCCCTCTGACGATGATTGGAATCGAAACAAATCTGGCAGGTTTAGTCCTCATCAGACCAAACCTAACATGTTTCGTGAAAGGGTTAGAAAAGGTGTTTCAAATTCAAATATAAACACTAAGTATAAACCAAAACAGGAGGAAAAGACATATTCGTCTTCTTCCAAACCCAAAACACCGGAGGTTACGACAACCATTCATACTTATAATGTCAAATCATACAGACATAAATGGTTGCCTAAATCTCCGGTAAAATTATCTACCAAATCTATGTTTGATGATCAAAAGGACATGTCATGACAATCCGTGATAACTGTAGATGAATCAGGGTCACCTAGTGTAACTATGGACTGGGTACCAAAATCTAACTAATCTCGCGCTTTGTGCATGGATAGCTATGGAGGAATATCATCAGACCTTGGTATGTTGATAGTGGCTGTTCCAGGCACATGACAGGGGACATTACTCAACTACACGACATTCAAACATTCAATGGTGGGTATGTGTCCTTTGCGGGAGGAGAGAAAGGAAAGATCACACAGAAAGGTGTAAGTAACGGTGTTTTAAAATTTGAAAATGTTAATTTTGTTCCAGAGTTGAAGCAAAGTCTGCTAAGTGTTTCACAAATTTGTGATAAATATTTTTCAACACATTTTACTAAAAAGGAATGCTTGATTTTGAAACCTGGTATCATCATACCAGAAGACTGGATTCTTGTTTGATCACAACCAAAAGATAATGCGTATGTAATCGACATGAACAAAAATGTTTCAGATGAAATAACATGCTTGTTTTCAAAAGTGTCGGAACATAATGCTATGCTATGGCATCGTCGTCTTGGTCATGCTAATTCGAAAATTTTGAATCGTCTTGCTAAAAATAATTTGGTACGTGGATTACCCATTAAAGATTTTGTTACTATTGAAAAATGTGTGGCTTGTGCTTTTGGTAAACATAATCGAAAATCTCATAAGCCAAAACTTATTAATACCATCTCATCCGTTTTTCAATTGCTTCATACGGATCTTTTTTGTCCTGTTCATGTTTTGAGTCTCTCTCGCAGCTCATTTGGTCTCGTTATTACTGATGACTACTCACGTTTTACTTGTGTGTTTTTCTTGTCAAATAAGAGTGAAACTGCAGATTTGATCAAGAAATTTGTCGTGCTTATGGAAAACCAGCTGAATTTTAAGCTGAAGGGGATTCGTTGTGATAATGGAACGGAATTCAAGAATGCATCACTGAATCATTTCTGTTCAGAAAGGAGGTGTTACGATAGTACAGCGCCGTTCAGACATCACAACAAAATGGTGTGGCTGAAAGAAGAAACAGAACTCTTATCGAGGCGGCAAGGACTATGTTGTGTGATTCTAAACTACCTCTGTTCTTCTGGGCAGAGCCATTAATACAACCTGTTATGTTCAGAATTGGGTGATAATTAACAAATCCAAGATGAAAACTCCATATGAGATTGTTTATGGTTATAAACCCACTGTTGGACATTTCATAGCTTTTGGTTTTCCTTGCCCACTACTGAATCTCGAGTCCACTCCAAAATTTGGGGCCACAGCAAATGAATGTTATTTTGTTGGTTATGCAGGCAATACAGCTTACAGGGTCTACAACAAGTCAACCAAGCAGATTCTAGATTCCTATGAGGTTCGTTGGCTGGAAGAAAATGAGACTGATGCTCGTGTCGGTCCGGACTGGTTATTTGATTATAATGAACTCTTCAAACCATTCAATGTGTTTCCAGTCCTCAACACAGAATCTTCAGGTGGTCCTACAGTGGAAGCTGCAAAATATGACCCACAGGTAGTCTCTCACATCTCTCCATTTCTGGATGATGATGTCACTGAGCTAAGTAATGACACACCCGCAACCGACGCTCAGTCAAAAGAAACTCCAAAAACTGAGTGTTCACCCAACTCGTCTGAAGATGTTGCTACAGTTGAGGGGGAGAGTCCTATTCGTCAGATTTTCGGGAGCACACTGTTTCCCGATGATATTCCAAATGAATATGTCGCCAGCACTTAGTACTCTCATAGTACGGCGACCTCTGGATTGAAGAATCCCCTTGTTGATGTTAATGAGAACCTGTCAAACTTGCCACCTACCGGTGATGTTTCTGATCAATTAATTCCATCAAGAATTCAGAAGAATCATCCAATTGAGAATGTCATAGGTTCTCTTGAAACGGACGTGTCCACCAGAAGTCAAACAGGACACATAAATAGCTACTTGTTCTCTTGCTTAATCTCTCAAATTGAGCCTAAGACGGTAGAAATGGCACTTTAGGAACCCAGTTGGGTTGATGCTATGCACGAAGAGTTGAATCAGTATGATAAGTTAAAGGTTTGGAGATTGGTTAAGTTGCCAGAAGGAAAGAAAGCTCTTGATACAAGATGGGTTTTCCGAAATAAACAAGACGACACCGGGGTTATTGTTCGAAATAAGGCACGATTGGTAGTTCGTGGTTTTTGTCATGTTGAGGGACTAGATTACACTGAAGTCTATGCCCCAATTGCTAGACTTGAGGCCATTAGAATTTTTCTAGCCTATGCATCATTCATGGGGTTCACAGTGTATCAGATGGATGTTAAGACCACCTTTCTGTATGATGAAGTCAAGGAGGAGATTTATGTTGATCAACCACCGGGTTTTGTTGACTCTAAGAAACCAAATCACGTTTACAAGCTAGACAAGGCACTTTATGGGTTACATCAGGCTCCTCGGGCGTGGTATGCTACATTGACCGCACATCTTCTAGATCATGGCTACAAGCGTGGAACCATCGATCAAACCTTGTTCCGGAAAACTATCGGAAAAGATTTGATTCTCGTCCAGATCTATGTAGATGACATTATTTTTGGACCCACCAGCGCTGAGTTGTGCACAGAATTTTGAAGGTGTAATGAAGAAAAGATTTAAAATGATCTCGTTGGGTGAAATGACAACATTTATGGGGTTACAGGTTGGCCAAAGCTCGGCAGTACTTTTGCTGCATCAAGGTAAGTATGTTGAGGATATTCTGGAAAAGTTTGAATTTCAAGATTCCAAGAGTGCCAACACTCCCATGGCTGAAAGACCCTTACTATCATCTGATCCTGAAAGGAGTCCTGTAGATCAAACGTACTATCGATCAATGATCGGGTCTCTAATGTACCTCACCGCCAGTCGTCCTGACATCATCTTTGCAATCTGCCAATGTGCTCGTTTCCGAGCTATTCCTAAACTCTCTCATTTAATTGTTGTTAAACGTAATTTTTAGATATCTGAAGAGACAACCGAAGTTAGGTCTTTGGTATCCCAAACAATCAGAATTTGATCTTTATGCTTTTGTTGATAACAACTATGGTGGAGATGACATTGACAAAAAATCCACATCCGCTAGATGCTAGTTCTTAGGAGATCGTCTCATTTCATGGCAGTGTAAGAAACAACAGACGGTGTCTACCTCAACCGCTGAAGCGGATTATGTTTCCGCATCAGCTTGCTGTTCTCAAGTTATTTGGATGCAAAATAAACTGCTGGATTAAGACTTGGAATTTCTTGATACTCTGTTTTATGTGATAATGATGTTGCCATTGCAATTGTAAAAAATCCTGTTCAACACTCTAAAACCAAGCACATCGATATTGAAATTCATTTTATTCGTGACTGTTTCGATCGAAAATTGATTCACCTTAAACAAGTTCACACAGACAACAATGTGGCGGACTTATTTACAAAACCGGTCGGAACAGCCAAATTTAATGTGCTTGTGAGTTTTCTTAAAATGCTTCGTTTCGAGGATTGAGTCTTTTCGGGAATAAATTTGTACATATTTGTTAAATTTGCACAAATTTAGGGAGAGAAAAATAAAAAAAAAGGTCAAAAATAGTGTATGGGCGTTATCTTTATTATTATTAAAAAATTATTTTTCAATATTCATTCTCACTTAAAATTATGCCGGTCGCTCAAGTTTGAAGGACATATACTTGTATATGGTTGGTCCGGTGTTCCACTCGTAGATTCACATGATAGCCCTTTAACTAAAGGCTGAAAGCACCCGGGGCGATTGTGACGTGTTTTTGTGTTTTGAATCTCTTCACTTAAAATTATGTCGGTAATTCCAAGTTGGAGGGACACGTATTCTCATATGTTTTTTGGTCCTGTTAACCACTAGTAGTCATATGGGATAGCCATTTACCTGAAAACTTAAAGTGACGGGGGTGACTAAATTCCTAACACGTGTGTCTTAAATAACTCCTTGGGAAATGATATTACTATTCAGTTAACAGTTTTTTTTAAGCTTAAAAATATTTTCAAATGAAAATTGATCCAACCTTTGGAAAAAGATCGGTAGATTGTTTTTGTGTGCCTAACGGGTGAAGTTATTAAGCTTAAAAGGCTTTAGAACAGTCATTGATTTGTATGGTAGCTTTCCATAATGCGTAAAAGTTGAAGTGATATAAACTAATTATGCTAAACTTACTGTGGAGAGTCATTTTGAAAAAAATGTGCATGTTTCCATATACATCTCTCCGAATGATAGACAGAAAAGTAATTACCCAGTCATACACGAGCCCGTTAGTGTCTTGATCACCAAAAATATTGTATTATCAAGTTATTATTTAAAAAACAATTCTTCAAAAGAGTTTATATTATCCTTCTTAAGGTCTATGTTTTTAAAAGCTTAAAGGGTCAAACTAGAACTACAGAGATGGGGGCACAAAAGTAAGTCATGTCATGTCTCGAATGAAATGCCTGTAAGTCCGGATGGCTTGTAAGTCCAACGTTCAACCTTAAAGCTTAAAAATAAATTTTCATTTATCTATAAAAACTTTTGATCAAGCATTAGAGGGTTGGAGTCAAATTGGGGTGATCTTGGAAAAGCCAAATACGCTTTGAGAAGAGATAGGAGGCATCACAGGTCCATGAGTGATGTCCATCTAAGTCTTATGCCGAACTGAACCTTAATCATATCACTGATACAATGAAAATCATGCTAAGTACATTATACCTGCTATCAACCTGTCTCTTTATGTCATAATAACGTTGAACATGAATCCTAGTGACAACCTCTTAAACGATATGATTCCATGTTTGGATATTTTCATAAAAAGGCGGCGTTTTTAAAGAAAACTGAAATTTGATCCCGATCTTATAAAATTCAAGGGAGCTCTTTTGTACGTTAATTTGTATCTATCTTAGTTAGTTCAGTTTATTTTACTTTATTTATTTTATTTTGTTTGTTTTATCTCGAAACTACTCTCCTCGAAAAGTGTGATTCAACTGAAGTTGGTTTCAATATGTTTTTTTACTGGGGGGTTTGGGCTACTTGTAACTTTTGGGTCAACATGAGTTTGGGCTGATTATTTGTTTTGAGCCCGTTAACGGTTCTCAGCCCATGACGGTTGGGGTATAAATAAACCCCAACTCCATTATTATCTACCATTCACTCATAAAACCTTTTCACCTCTCTCAATTCACTCTGCTAACCGAAAGCTTTCTTCGCATAAGTTGATCGATCTAATTGATTTTCTGGTACTCTTTGATCATTTCACAGGTAAATGAGCAAAAAGGTTCGATCTAATTTTTATGAAACTTGTGTTCTTCAAGGAATTGACACATGAACAGCAGTATGTCATGGACTAAGTGGAATCAGGGGTTATTAAGAATTAGGGATCTCGGTTGATGGTTTTAGGGTTTAATGGAGCTTCTCTTTTCGGTTGCAAATATGTAAAAATTTTGGATTAGTTGCAGGTTCAATGGAGTTTTCGGTGACCTAGAGAAGATGACACAGATTCCAAGAGGAAACCCAAAGGGTTCTCTGTCCACAGCTATCAAGGTGTTCTCGGTTGACTTTCGTTGACCGAGATCACCAGCCTTGACCGAGATCTCATGTTCTCGGTTAGATGTTAACCGAGAACTCTTGTTCTCGGTTGATTTTCGTTGACCGAAATCATAGAACTTGACCGAGAATTCCTGTTCTCGGTTAAATATTGACAGAGGACTCATAGTATTGACCGAGATCTCCCATGTGGACCTAAAACTCACTGTTGGGCTTAATCAATATTATTGTGTTCTTATGGGCCAACTAATGAGTTATTGGGCTAAATCTTAATCTTGTAGCCCAGCCAATTAATGAGTCATTGGGCTCATTCTTTAATCTTATAGCCCAATCTACTAATGAGTTTATATTATTAACTTGATTTGTTTGGTGCAGTAATGGCTGATCAGACTCCGTTAAAATTTGTGGATACACATAATATTGCTGGACACTTATTTGATCCACCATTGGCTCACAAGGAATTCTATGATAGTCAGCCTCAACACTTGCAGGATTTCTCACGCACTACGAGAAATTCCGGTCATATGCAAGACGATGGTGACGGAGTTTTGGAATAATGTCTCAATCAACCAACGAGGGCAAGATGGAGTTGTGTCGATAGACTCCAAAGTTTAGAAGAAGCCGGTCAGTATCACAGAGGCTATTATCAGGGAGGTGCTGCTGTTTGGTGATCAACCTGATTACCCGACAGAATATTCTACTGCAGCTGCTACTGAGATCCTCACCAGGATGGGTTACGAGGGTACTTATCCTCCGGCAATCAAGAAATTATTTCACCCCTACCGGAGGTTTTTGATACACACGTTTTTCACTTGCGTGTCGGGTAGAAAGGGGGGTCTGACGAGATAAGCCATACCTAGATGTCTGTTGTTACTGCTCTGATCATGGATTGGAATTACAACTATTCCAAGTTTGTCTTTAATGAGATGATGAGCAATTTGAAAGGAAAGAAGAAAGAGATGTTCCTAATGTATCCAAGATTTCAGCAAATGATCTTCAACTCTCCTACACCGACCTTGTCAGATTAGTTGATATGTTAGATATGAAGTCGATGGGACCCAACTCATTTGGGTTAATGAAACAGTCCAGGAAAGGTTCCAAAGTTGTCTATAAGGGTCTTCATGCTTTGGAGAAATTCGGCAGATTCACTGAAACTGAAGCGGTACAAGTTATTGCTCAAGTTACCAACGAACATGAAGTTCAAGCTCAAAGGCGTTCCGCTGCCTTTAAGATCAGTTCAGATGAAGAAGATGAGACGGACACTACTCCGAATGCTGAGAAATTAAGTGATCTTGAAGCTGTCAAAGCATTATTACAGTCAACTGCTCTGAAACCTCCTCAAGCATTTGATGTAAATTAAGAAGATGATACACTTGAGGAACCAGCTAATGACCTCATTCCACGAAAAAGGAGAAAGAAAGACCCTAGGTCAGACGTGCTGGTTCCTGAAATTGAAACAACCGCTACACCAACAACCACCGCACCAACAACAGCCACACTCACCAGCTCACAACAACCTGAGTCACATGCTCCAGAGACTCACGTTGAGCCAAGTTCATCCACTGCAGAGCCACTGAGTCAAGATCGGGTGTTAGATGACATTGATCGTGATTTTGATTTTGAGTCAAATATTCCTCTCACTGATGAAGATAATGAACCATTCACTGCTGCTCCCTCAGGCTCAACAGGCCCAGCAAACCAAGGTCAGTCAAGCTCAAATGTTTCTGATAAGATTGCCCAGATTCTTTCCAGGCAAGAAATATTTATGCAGAACAAAGGTAAGGGCATTGTGCTGGAAGATGCTCCGGTTGAGGTACAAGCCCTCCAATGTCGAGTCTTTGAGATCGAACAAGATTCTGTAGTTAAAGATGTTCGTATTCAAGAATTGGAGGCCAGCAACACAGATAAAGATTCCATGATTAAGGAGCTCCAATCCAGCATGGGAGAACTAACTGCTATATATCTGGATCTCCAACAAAAGCTCATTTAGAAATTTGGAGATGAATTCAAGAGCAGTAATGATATAACATCAAAGATTCCCAACGTTGATTAAGGTGGTAGCTCTACTATTCGCCCAGCTGACAACATATATGAGTCTGAGACATTGAAAAAGTATATTTCTACACCACCAATCACCAAAGAGAAGTCAGATAGAGTTCAGAGAAAGCTGCTGGTGATAAAAACTCAAATCATAATGTCGAATCATCAGACCATCCAGACAGGTTCGTCGTTACTTTTCAAAAAGGCTTTTCCGATAAATATGGTGATCGATCGGGATTTGTATCATGGGGTTTTGATGCTGAGAAGAGTATGTGGTGGGTAAAGAGGAAGTCGGGAACCACTGAGTAATACAAGAAGATGAAAGATTTTGGTTCTTGGACTAAAGTGGATCTCAGCGATTTGATTAACTCTCCATTCCACAATCCCTCTAATGATAAACGTGCTAGGGATTTCTGGAATTTCTTGAAAAATCAAGTTGATCTAGGCTTTCAGACAATGCCTACTGCGGAGTCGTTTTTGAAGAAAGCTAAAGGGATGATGGACCCAAAAACAGGAAAAACAATGGTCAATGTCATGTGGCCTCCCACAAAGAAGGCCACTCACATTCCTGTACCTGACGCGATTCCAGACGGTACATTGGACAACATGCGGTTCTGGATTTATGATAGTGTAACTGCTACCGTTGTTGTCAAATTACAGAAGGGCAATGGGCAATACAGATTTGTTGATCCAACGGATCTGCTGAAGTTTGGAGAAAAGGATATTAAGAATCTCAGCACATTCCATATAATAGCTGAGCCACTTTTTGAGACGGCTGCTAAAGAGTACACGAGTATGGTAGCGTCTATTATCATATGCAAGTTTTGGGCTTGTGCGTTGAAAGATGCTGATATTGATTAAATGGAGCATGATTGAAGACCAAGCTACAAACCAAGGGGAGATTGTTGGGCCTAAATTCATGTGGTTTGTACTTAGTCTAGTCTGGGTGTAAAGGGCTGCGTATGTAAACCGGGATCTAGGTGGGCTTTTGGTGGTTATTGGGCTAGTTTGTTTTGGTTCCCTACATATAGAACACTTTGTATAGGGTTTTGGGTTGTTCGTTTAGTTGTTTTGTTTTAGCCGTCTAGTGTTTTATAGACGAGGTTGTAATTGTGCTTAAGCACCCGACAATAATATAATACGTGTGTTTTGGAGCATTGTTCGTATCACGTGTTTGTGTTTATTCGTGTTCTTGAGTCACCGAGTATTAGGATTCCACACTAATACTTGGTTGGTTGATATCATAGTTGTAGTGATCCAGATTCAGAACTTACAAAAACTTAATTTAATTAATAGATATTGTCATTTAAATACTGTTGCATGATAGTAACCTTTAAAAAGCTGTGAGCAATCAGTTCGCGCCCCCAGCATTTCCGCCGTAGGTTGTGGTGTGACATTATACAAAATTGAACCCAAATATATTACATTATTTAATTTATTAAAAAAGGGAATTAATGTTATAGGTTATTTTTTTAGCTTTGAAGAGGGCCAAAGATAGAATAATGATAAATTTACTTCGTTTCAACTTTGGATTTGAAGATTGAGAGATCCGGAGTACGATATTCTTCAGGATTTGGACGATATAAGTCATGATTCACCTTCACAAGTTTTGATATAAATACGTAAAAAAACCTTACAATTCCATGAATTAAGAGTAATAATCGCGCAAATAGAGTCCGTTCCAGTTGGTGACAACTAACGTACTTGGATAATCGAGCAAGTAAGTTCATTTCCAGTTGGTAACAACAAATGTACTTGGATTGGAGGTCACTTTTCCACGCGAAACAAAATGGTCCTAAATGCAAGGGGGGGCGTATGATCATACTTATTGAGGATACCAGGTGCAAGTTAGTTTTGAGCAAGTAATCAAGTAAACACACACGTCCATGATATGAATTATAGTTTTGTAAATGAATAAGTAAACAACTGTATTGATTGGATATATACATATATATATATATATGCCACCCCAAAAATGTGTAAAAGCATTAAAAAGGGGGTGTCAGAAACTCACTTGATAATATTAAGCGAGCGAAAGGCGAACTAAGTAAATAAGCAAGCTAAATCGTACCAGTTCGGTTCGAGGAGGGATCCTAGAAAATAATTTTAAGATCAAAATAATGTTCAACAAAAAATAAAAGAACAAGTAAAAGTCAGTTTTGGTTCAAAGTTCGGAATTTGGAAGGCTTGAAAGAAAAATTATTTTTCACTATAATTAGTGTAGATTTCCGATAGAAATGGTTATAAGTTACTCGTTAGTTTTTGTTAATAGTTTTAGTTACAATAGTTGTTAGTCATTTTAAACCGGTTTGACTCGTTCCAAGAAAATGAAACGGGCCTAAGATAATTTAGGCGAGTGGTTTTGGTTTTGGTCGAACGCAAATTTGACAAAATATCAAATCTGGTTCCAACATGTTAATTTTATGGTTTTAGAGTTATAAAGATGAAATAAATATGTTATGCATATTAAAAGTTAAAAAGTTCCAAACTTGACCAAAACTACAACATAAGCGAACCGAGTTCGTTTTTTATGAACTACCACCATTGTCAAATTATACATGGCATGATATGGTATCGCATAGAAACTAATTTGAACATACCCGAGGAAAGGCTAAGAAAATAATAAGAAAAAATCTTGAACTTCAACAATTGACTTTTGAAAGTCAAACTAGCAAAAAGATGCAATTAGAGAGAATAACACCAATTTCTTATAAATTGTGTTGGGACAAAGATGAATGCAAAAGGATAGATCACTATTTATAGGTGAATTCTTCAAGAAGATATTTAAATAGAATCAATTGGACTAAGCAAATAGATGGGGTTGAATAGCCATGAATATGAAAATGATGAATTACTCATAATTAACAAGTTGTAACATAGGAATAATAGTAAATTATAATTAGGAGCATAATGATAATTTCAAACAAAACATTAAGGAATTGAATTGGTCTTGAATATGTTTGAATAAAATGAAATGAATGCATAAAAATGTGAAATGGAACTTACGATAAAAGTCAAAAAATTAGCATTATCATAACTTAAAATATAAATTAATAATAAATAATGATCCGACTTATATAAAATTTCAAAACGGGTATGATTTCAAAAAAAACGGATTTTGAAAATTAACGAATGTTACATGAGATGTTTTTTAGTACAAAGCTCGGTCACGTCTTTCTTTTTGTGTCACCGACCTCGTCAGGTTTTGCTCGATCCGGGTTTTTTAGATTTGCTCGAACTGGGTTGTGTCTCCGGCTCGTCTTGAAACACCGGATCGAGTTGCGTCTCCGACACCATCTCGTCTTCTGTCACTGGGAAGGTCGAATGAGTTGGTGGGTTAAAAACATCGAGTGGTACGTTGGTCGGCATTCCTAAATATTGCATGTATGATAACATGTTATGGTCAAAATTCAAACCGGCCGGGAAGGTGGGGGTTGGTTGACTCGCTTGGGTGATGTTCGATTGAGTGGTTGTGTAATGTTCGGTTGGGTGGTGTTTGGGCGTTGGTTGTTGCAAATTGTCCAAAACCGAACATGAAATGGTTGAATGGATTCATGGTGAGTAGAGAATGGAAGATTTTTTTGTTTTGATTTTGATATAAAATGAAAGAATGAGTTGTGGTGTATTATGTATAAAAAAATTGGTATGTTTGATTTATATAGAGGATGAGTTGTAGTTTTTTTACGGCACAAGGAGGAACAAGACCCGGCGCTTTGTAGGAAGTGCCCCCTCCATAGCGCCCTAAACGCCGTAAGGCCGGCGCTTTGAGGGCGTCCCACTACACATCGTCTAAGAGCAGCACATAGGCCCAAAAAGTAAACCGACAACCGGTAAATGTTATTTATATTACATAAGCCTTATATTTTATTTTTAGCCTTACACAGATATATACGGGGGACTACATCACATGGGAACTTGATGGGATATTTGTTCTTGTTTAAACGTGAAGTATCAGATATTTGTATGCATGATATTTGTGATTTGTTATACGTAATAGGTTAATACATAGAATATATGTGTATATACACACAGGTTTACTTGTGATTGATAGAAAGAACATATATGCTATTCAAAAGTTGTATAACCTTTTTTTATAAAGCAACATGTTATAAATGTCAAAATGTAATTTCTTATTACGTGTATATGTAAAATTTTATTATTACGTATACGTGTTGTTATGTTATTACGTATATGTAATATTATGTTATTAGGTCTATGTAAAATCTGATCACGTATATGCAAAATAGTCTCTTAATATCTCACTAGCATAGATTCAACATCAATTCATAAAACTTAAAACAAATTTTATCAATTAATCTGTTTTCTACTGTAAAATATGGATACCTTCACTATCTTTCAGATATGTAATATTATAAAACTGATTATAATGATTTCAAGTCGGAATAATCAATTCCAAACCATGTACCCAAACACACCCTAACTCGTATGAATTGGTAAAATATACCACTTTTAATTCGTCACTAGACATGTTAAACGTTAGAACTTAGAACCCCACCTGCGGTTGTTGAAACAACCAGATGCATTATGCAGTATATACTATATCCAGAGTGTAGATGTCAACATTAACAACCAATGTCACGTCTTCACCTTGAACAGTTAAAGCTGTTTACAGATGATACACACCACTTTTAAATCACTCATGTTCTTTTTCAGTTTTATTATAACATGGTAATTATTTGATACCTTGTTTGTAATTCAGCTTCAGACCGACAAGTAACGGTTCATCCAAGACTGAAAACGAGACCATGCCAAGTCAGCAGCGGCCTCGTTGTCATCTACCATTCCCATACCCTTTCTCCTCGCATTACCTTCCGGAGAAGTGTTCATAAACGCGTGTGTCACTCCTGGATACACATGTACCTCGTATGGTGTACCCGATACCTTCAGTTTTTCCTCCAAAGCTTTAGCAGCCTACAAAATAAGCCCCAACTTCATTGATTTTTTCATTTTTTTTATAATAAACCTGTTTACTATGTTGCGAAAGGTTTATTTGATGCATAAAATCTCCTAAATAGGGCTGCAAACAAGCCAAGCCACTTATGAGCTACTTAAGATCGGCTCGCTAAAAGCTCGAATCAAGCTAGGAATGGCAATGGGTCGGGTTTATGTATTCCCAAACTCACACCTGATTATTAAAGCCCGTCCCAAACCCATCGGGTTTCGGGAGTATCCCGTTAGTTTATTAAAAATACACGTCGTGTGTACCCGGCTCAAACCAGTCGGGTATCTATCGGGTTTTGACGATATATAACTAATCGAAAATTTACAATAAAATAGTTATTATGATTCCAGTAAACTAAATGAACATCATTTTGTTGCGTGTATTTATTTATTTATTTTTGTTATCTGTATTGTTTTTCTAGCGTTCATTCTACTAAAATATTGCAATAATTAGACATGTTGGTTTACATACCCGAATGGAGCATTACTTTTGCATTTACAGCAGATCCTTTTAATAATACAAGTTGTTAAAACTGCTTTTTATAGTGTAGTGACTATTAAAGGCGATAGGTTAGAATCATGTAGAATTCAAAGTGCAATAACAATCTTATTTCTAGGAACAAATGATCATAATATTTGCCTTCATGCCCTGTATATATGTGTGTTTAAATTCAAGAGACTTTCAAATGTAACAATTGTCATTGAGTTGAATAATTTTGAAAGTATGCTAATACATGTTTATAAATTAAAATAAATAGATAAATTTATATCGGGTTACTAGGGTATATAATAGGGTAAACGAGCCTATTTAATCGGGTGATCAGGTGTATTACAAATCCCAAGCCCGTCCCAAACCCGCGAAAAATTTCAAACTGTCCCAACCCTAATGGAAGCGGTATTACCCATCCCAAATGTTTTGGGTTTTCCCGTAGGGTGCCGCACTTACTATCGCGAGCTCGAGCCTAAAAATAAGCTTGTTTTATAAACGAGACCAAGCCCGAGCTGTACTTGTCAAACTCGAGTTGGATCGCTAGCCTAAACGACTAAACGAGTTTAATATTTATACAATTTTATTATGCCTATATAATAATTATTGTTATAATTAAAATTAGGATGAAGTAACTAAATAATATATTTTTTATATATAAAAACTAAAGATATAAATATATAAACTAATATTTATAAATTTGCATAAATTAATTAATAAATAATAAACGAGCCGAGTTAGAGCTTGAAAATTTGCTCACGGGCCGAGCTCGAGCTTGAAAATATGCTCAAGAGCCGAGCCCAAGGTTTAGAAATAAAAACTTGAAAAGAGATGAGCTCGAGCACTACAAAGTTATACGAGCTGAGCTCGGCTCGGCTCGGCTCGACTCGTCTCGTTTACACCCCTACCTCCAAATATTTTTCTTCAAAAGTTAGATTGTTATTATTGTTGTAATAATATAATTATTCATGATATTACATTCACGGATTACTTATAGACAACCATCCCGAACAAGAAATGACCAGTTTGACCCGAGCCCATTTAAACATGCTGGAGCAAAAGTCAACTCAGATTGCATTATAACCTACTAATGTATGATGATCAACAAAAGTAAATGATTTGGCACTTCTGTTAGCAAGATCATACCTTTATATCTGAAAATCCAACAATATTGTCAAGTTCACCAAAATGAGCCTGTATAGGTACTTTACTTTCAGCAGGGTCTGCAAGCTGTGGAGGTGGCACACCATAAAATGCTACACCAGCATCAATCCCTGAGACTAAAACAGAACTCGCGATAGTAAGAGCACCACCCATACAATATCCGGTCACACCCACCTATATCAGCAGCACAATAATTTTGGATAAACCAAACAAGTTAAAAACGTAAGTTATAACTAAGAGCATCATCGTGTCAATAACTCCATATTATACCTTTGGTGAGCCATTGGCCTTGAGCCAGTTAACCGAAGCCTGAATATCCTTCACGGCACCGGGCCAATCAAGACCGTCCATCAAATGCTGTGCTTCTGCAGCATCAAGACCGACCTTTCCACGGTACAAACTGAAACCATGAAAGAACAAATTTGGAACATGTTTATGATTTATGATCATTAGTGATGTGCTTGAATTATGTGAATAGATTACTCGGGGATCAGGGCTTTGTAGCCAGGTGCGAGTTTGGAGATTTTAAGGGCATGGTTCTTGATCTCAAAGTCAACTCCCCACCATTCCTGAATAACCACAATTCCAGGAGCATCGTCTTTGCCGACCACATATGCATCAAATGTCTGCAATCAATACATGGCTAATTTCATGTTGCAGATTTGCAGTTGCATGATTAGTAGCCCTAAATAGTCATCATCTAATTCTATATTGATTTATTTATTTTTAAAAATAATTTTGATTGTCAAAATATTACAATAAAGTGGCAGGTAAACGGAAACAGGCTGATTTACATATTTACATTCTTCGATTGAGCTGATTTCAGTTTCAATCACGTCTAACTAGACCGTATGAATCATCATCTCTAATCAATTTGATGATTGAACAACCACTTAAAAACATAGAACTGATTACAATTTGAATCAAGCATGCATAGTCAGGCTATATATAACTCATGATAACTACCAAATTGGATAGTTTAAGTATTATTTGCAACTCTGTTACTGTGAATCGAAACAAAGGAGTGTGTGTGTGTGTGTGTGAAAAACTTACTATGTCTTCTCGTTGAATCTGTATTTTCTTGAGGTCGGAAGTAGCCATGTTTGAAGAGCAAAAGAGGGAGTGAGATTTGCAGGTTTGGGTTTTGACTTTTGAGGCGTATAGTAGTTGTTGACTTTTTATTATTCAACGACTCACCACCACTTGTTATTGTTATTGTTATTGTTATTGTTATTGTTATTGTTATTGAGACGGACAAGCTATGTCATATGGCTTTTGGGTGACATTTGCCCAAAACCTAACCACGTCGTTTTTTAATTTTTATTCCTTTCGGTACCCGGCTCTCCTCGGGTTCTCTCTCGGGTTGAATCGGGTTCTGTACTGCCGCCGTTAGCTCAGCAAGGTTCATCAGGTAAGCGAACCGGAATAAATGAATATTTTAAAGTCTCTATAAGTTAAATCTAATTTTCTCCAAATATTTTACATCAAAAATATTCCTTCATGCTATATTTTTTTCTACTCTTTAATCAACTTTCTTCTCTACGAAATGGATCTTAATGTATTTGTTGTACCCGAGTAATCAGACGAGTTCGACTTTGACGACGGTGACGTAGAAAGTCTACAATTTCTCTAAGACGACAAAGCAAATAAAAACATATGCATCGCATGATCGTGAACAAGCTCTATGTTCTAATGGATGATTGCTTGATAACTCAAAATACAATAACGCTACGTTTCTTGTAGATTTCAAATGTCAAAACTTTTATTAATAAAAACTTGTTGGAGATGCAAAAGCAATATTTAAATTGAATGCTTACAAGAGGGCCAAACTCTAGTTACAAAAAGAGCTTCACGAATCACGACTTTACAATAATGCACATCGGCGGCAAAAAGCTTGCAACCGGTAATTTTTCTTACAAATTCGATAAGTATTTAAGTATGACCGAAAGGACTTTACGTGAGAGCCTTGAATATTTTTGTAATGCCATGGGTATTTTATATGGTGATGAGTTCTTGCGTAAATCGACTAGCCATGGCATTGCACTTGTATACCATGTGAAGCCATTTTTATGGTAAGAGACTATGATCCAACTACTTGATACAACAAATTATTAGATCGTGTTCTTAGGCATTGCGATGCAATCATATCACATCTCAATTGGGCGTCCCCAAATAACCATTTTACGCCTTTGAATATGGGTAGAACTTTTGATTAAAGTTCGACGAAAATCTGGTTCTTCCAAATAACTTATAAAACCCGAATCTCTGTTAAAATTCAATTAAGAGAACGAACCTTATATATTCTTATCCTTATCCAAAGCATCCGTTGCTTGGAATTTTATCAATAGTATCCACTGCAGCAAATTCAAATTTGATAGCCTCCTGTATTTCAATAAAGAATTAGGGAGTCAGATTAGGGATTGAGGGACTTGAACCATCATTATTTTTTAAATCAATTATGATACCAAGAGCTGTATTTATTTATAAACTCTCCGGTCGGATGGGGTAATACCGATATGTATAGAAAAGTCGTGGTTCGAGTAGCATCTACTAATATCAACCAAAGTATTGTTAAAATACTTTTACGATCGGGTTTTATTAAAAAACGTGAGAAAACATCGAGAAAATAATATATATTTTTTAGTTTCGTCAATTCCTAACCTTAATAGCTTATTCAAAAAGTTTTATTAAGTAAGAGCGTTACTAAGAAGGAAAACCCAAACAACAAGGCCAAGACATGAAGAAAAAATCTACTTTTGGGGATGCTCGATACTATAGACCACACCGCATTGGGTTTGGAGGATGTGTCCAACAAGCCTATGCGGCCAAGATATGCGATCCGGTCACCGATACCCAACGACAATGCTGGAAGCAGTGGATTCAAATGATTTGTGGTTTTGGCTTGCATTCTTTGATGTTCCAGGTTAGTACAAAAACATAATTGTTGTCAAACAATCTATAATATTTACTACCGAGTTGATTGGAACCGCACCTAACCACCCATCTAATATAAACGAGTGAAAATACCGACATGGAAACTCTCTTACCGATGGAATCCACACTCCTTGGCCTACGTTTGTGAAAGTGTTTCGTAACCAAACGAGACAAGTGAAAAAAGGTATAAGAAGTTGCAAGAGTCTGCAAGAAAAGACATCAAAAGACGAGATAACCAACATGTTAGTAATTTGATTTTGAATTTAAACCGTTTAGTTTTCGTTTTCGATAACCAAAAACGTTACCACTAGTTTCACTCACGATTTAATCTTACAATATTAATCGAACCATGTTACTAAACCATAGCGTTACTCAGAGTCGTTGACCATCATTTGGAGTCACACGTTTCTAACACACCTTCAAACGTAGATATATTTTATTAATTTATTCAGTCGACAATTCTCCTCCTAATTTTAAGTTAAAAAAATATGTAATTAAAACCAATAAAAAATCCAAACAAACTCCATTTCAAAAGAAAAGTCGTTTGTCTTTTATGATCACAACAAAACACCATTACCTTTACATTACACCAAACACGTCACTACTCCCCGCCGTAATTAACGCCCACCACCACTTTAAAAACACCAAACACAAAATCCCGCCACCATATTCCGCCACATTAATCACCGCCACTAATAATATTCATTCGTCGGTCACCATAATCGAGACAGACACTTTCTTCAGGTCCACCCACAGGCCTCATTAAAAACACCACCAGCTGTATGTAGTAAACTAAACTTAACTCCCGCCATGTGACTCTCCGGGCCCACCACTCCTCCTCTCCATAAACCTCCAATTCTCCTTCACATCTTATCTAAAACCATGACGTCATCACTTCTTCTCTTCACTCAGATTACACTACTTGTGCTTGTGGTGTTACTATCACTCTCACGCGCCGAAGAACTAGATCTCATAGATCCGAATAAACCGGACGTCCTCAATCTCTACGACAGCATTGACGAGATTGAGATGGAGATGATCGGAGGTCTTTGTTTTGGCAGAGGATGAGGTATTACATATCGTACGGTGCACTTGCGGCGAACAGAGTGCCGTGTCCTCCACGCTCCGGCAGGTCGTATTATACTCATGACTGTTGGAGAGCTAGAGGTCCGGTGCATCCCTACACTAGAGGTTGCTCGGCCATCACTCGTTGCCGCCGGTGAAAGAAATCACAAGTCCGGTGCTCTTATTATTATTATTTGGTTAGGGTTTGGTGAATTTGGATATGTGTTTTTGTATTTTGTTTGGTGAAATGTATCAACATAATTAATGTTTTCAACTTTTATTCTTGATGGATTATTATTGAATTAATTACGTTGTAGTATGCATTGTGATTTTATTTTGATATGAATCTGTTTCCTGGATTGTGGTGTTATTATTATTCGTTTGTAATAATAACAAAGTTACTTTCTTAATGTAGAAAGTACGTTTATTAATTGATTCTTAGATGCTTACGACACGGATCCAAAGCCAAAGGTGTTACCCATGATATTTGATTGTTACGTTGGTTTTAGAATTTTAGGGGGTGCTTTTGTCTTTTTAAAGTTGTGTTACTCACAATGATAGTCTCCATCTTTTTAACCATTTAAGATCATAAATAAGGTCCAATACCTGTGTTAACTCACTGAGTAACTTTTAACCAATTGAGATCATAAAAGGGATACTACACATGTATTTGGGAGAAGATGATGGAGGGTTTAAAGAGATGACGACGACAATTTGTAATTTGGATAAACGATGAGCATGAGGCATGGTATAGGATCCTTCAAGACCATCCACAATAAAGAAACAAATAAACATGTTAAAGTCATTGCATATAAGAAAAACACTTGAAACAAACCCAACAAAAACAACCTAAAAGCATTGCCCCTTTAGTACCCTTTTATTTTTAACCATTCACTAATGTCATTCAAAACAAATCGTCCATTCTCGGTTTTTGCTTATTTTGTCTTCTAGCATTTCATTTTCTAGGCGATTTGTTTTGAATGGCATTAGTTTGGAGGTTTCGCTAGTAATGCCCGCCAGGTGTTTGATTAAATGCTAACACCAAATTTTATTTTAATTTTCTTTGTTTCCAAAAACAAAAAAAGTTTTAATTTCTTAAGTGATTTATGAGGGCCTGTGGTAGAGAGCCCGGTCCTAGATCGGGCACGGGGATTTGGCGTTGCCCCTTTAAAAATTTTCATGTTTGCAAAGATGGTATCCCGGGATACAAGGGGTACTCTAGGTTACTCATGCATTTTCAGCGGGATCACTTCAATGTAAAGGAAAGGAGAGATCAGTTAAAGGAGCGTCTTGCTTCGGACTTGGAACTCTACAATGACGTTGTCGAAACCTTGCGCTTGCTTAAGAATTGGTTATGCGGGGAGTGCATGGCCCTGCATGCCTTGAATAGGCCTTGTCTGCACGGAAAAGAAGTTGTTAAATGCACCCCACGTGCAGGAGGCGACTTTGATTTTATTGTGGGGATCCCTCAACCCCGCGATTCGCAGGTGGAACTTGGGAGTGGTCAATCTGAAACGTTTGTGGTAGATGTCGCTCTCCTTGAGCGCGTCCTCGCCATTCCTATTGCCACTGTCAAGAGTATCCCGCCCGCGTGTCGCATGGCTTTTGCCCAGGCTTTGTCAGGGGGGCTCCGTAAAGTGGTGGATACCCCGAGGTCTATTGAGGCTTGGGTTAAACTTTTGTTGTTGCCTCATTGCACGTTACGTGTTGTCAAACCGGCTACTAGGCAAGAACGAAGGTCCGGTAACAGGAAATCGCTTCAATGTAGCTCCATTATGCGGGCTTTGGCTGTTTGGAAAGATGGGGCAGGTTTAGAAGAGTTGGTGCTACCGCTCCTTGAACTTCCAGTGATGTGGGATTGCCAACATAAAGAAGAGGGAGGGGGCAATATCAAGCAATGCCTCCGGAAGGTAGCGGACGGCCATTACACAGCGGCGATCAAAGTCATGTGTTCATCTGGGGTCGCGCCTGCCGAGGGGGATACTTTGAGAGCATTGATTGATAAACATCTTATGGTGGACCCCCCGACCATGCCCTCCGTCGTGCCATCGGAACCAGCCTTGCAGGTGGACGGTGATTGTGTGTTGAAATGTATTAAAACCTTCCCGAAAGGTACATCTTGTGGGAGGGATGGTTTGCGGGCCCAACATATTTTATACGCTTTCTGTGGCCAGGGGTCTCCGACCGCCTCCGGGCTCTTAAAGGCCATCACTGATGTTGTCAACTTGTGGCTTTGGGGGCTTTGTCCAAAAGTTCTAGCGGAGTTCATTGCTTCGGCACCGTTGACCCCCCTGTTGAAGCCTGACAATGGAATTAGACCCATCGCAGTGGGGGCCATTTGGAGAAGATTGGTGTCGAAAGTCGCTATGCGTAAAATAGGGAAAAAGGTGGCTGCTTATCTAGGGGATTTCCAATTCGGGGTTGGGATCCCTAATGGGGCAGAAGCGGTATTGCATAGTGCTAACAGATTTTTGAGCGCGTTTCATTCTGACGGGTCCCTGGCTATGCTCACTGTTGATTTTTCTAACGCCGTTCAACGAGGTGGATCGGACGACCCTTCTCAGGGAAGTTAGCTGCATATGTCCATCCATCTTCCCATGGGTCTAGTTTTTATATGCCCGCCCCACCCGTTTATATGCGGGGGATACTCATATCGGGGCTTTTACTAGGGTGCAGCAAGGGGACCCCCTTGGCCCTCTTCTTTTTGCGTTGGTCCTTCATCCGCTCATCCTTAGGGTGCAGGAGACCTGTTCCTTGCCCTTCCATGCTTGGTATTTAGACGATGGCACTATTATTGGTAAGGCTGAGGAGGTCGCTAGAGCGTTGGACATTATTCGCTCAGAGGGGGCGTCTCTAGGGCTTAGGCTTAATGTTGGTGCATAATGTCAGTAGTTCATTGTCTAGTGTCTGTAATCGAGTCTGTAATGTTAATTATGTTTTATATATGTCTTAAGCGAAGTTGTTAACAAGTTCGCTTAGGCGAACTTGTTAGTCAAGCGAAGTTATGGACAACTTCGCCTGAACATGCCAAGCGAAGTTGTCGTGTATAAATAGTCCTAGGTTACGGCTGTTTGGGTGAATCAGTTGTTCATGTTAGTTTGTTCGAGTTGTTACGAGAGCTGTAACGTGTGTCTGTAATAGTGATATCGTATCACGTGTTTGAGTTATTATATAACGTGTGTTCGTTTCGTGTGTTCGTGTGATTCGTGTTCTATACTCGTAACGATCTACGCAGGGATTCCGCACCTGAGTAGATCGAGATATCTCGTGCGATCCATCCAGGGAACCTACAATTGGTATCAGAGCATTTGCTCGATTGTGTGGTTCGGGATATTCACGCGGGTGTAGAAATCGTCCCGTTTCGACTATTCGCGGGACGTGTTTTCTTTGTTTTTGAGTCAATCTTACCTCCTACCATCGTATTCAAGCCTTTGCACCGTCAAAAACCTCGTAAAATCCAGATTTCAGATCTGCAAAAACGTCCGTGTTCATCAGGCGAAGTTGCCGTCAGGATACGTAGGGTTTCGGCGAAGATATAAGGTTAAGCGAAGTTATCCACAACTTCGCCTACCTTCTCAAGTTCGCCTAACTCAGCGAAGTTCTCTACAACTCCGCCTACCTCCTAAGTTCGCTTACCTTAAGCAAAGTTAATCATCTGCGAAGTTCTTCAGCGAAGTTAATCTGCGGCGAAGTTAAGGCTTAAGGGAAGTTATCCGTAACTTCGCCTACAGTACTTTTCAGAAATTTTTTTTGATTTTTTGATTTTTTTTCGGGTTTCTTTGTTTTCGAGAAAGATGTCGTCAATTAACATCTCTGAGTTAGTAAAGATGGAAGTAGAAGCAGGGTCAGCTACCAAGGCCCCAAGGTTGCTGAAGGGAACCGATTTCGTTGCATGGAAGGATCGGTTCATACAATATGTCAAATACCAGGATGCGAAGATGTGGGTATGCATCCAGGATGGTTATATTCCACCAGTTATGGAGTATGAAGGTCGTGATCAAATCAAAAAGTATAGCAAAATGGAAGAAGAAGAGAAAAAGATGTATGAGGCCGAGAGCAAGGCTCATGCTGCTATTACTATGGCTCTTCCACAAGAGATCCTTCATACGTTTAGAAAGTATACGTCAGCAAGAGAGCTTTGGGAAGCTCTTGAGAACAGATTTGAAGGGAATGTAGGAATCCGTGCTTCAAAGATAAAATTGCTCAAAACCCAGTTCTCAGTCTTCAAGTATTTGAAGAATGAATCTTTAGATGATATTATCACTCGATATTACCATCTGATGACTGAATTGAGCAACTATTCAGTTTCCTACCGAGAAGAAGAAATAGTTGAGAAGCTTCTAGATGCTCTCCCACCAAAATGGGAGATGTACACTGTGCTGATGAGGGAAGACAAAGACTTTCCCACATATGATCTAGAAACGGCAGTCAACAAGCTCAGAACCTTTGAGCTTAACATGGTCAGAAAAGAGACACCTATGGATCAGGTTCAAGATCCAGGTATGTATGGAGCTAAAGTCAACACTAGCTCAGGATCGAAGACTGAATCTGCTGCCTACTACTCGAAGGGAGAGTCGGGCGCAAATTCATCACATGAGGGGCATGTGTCAGTCAACACAAATGGTGATGTTTGCAATGTAGCAGGTGGATCGATTGGTTCTCAACCCCAGGTAAGCAAGAGTAGTTGCTCTCCAAGTATTCCCAGCAACAACTACTCCAAGATGCCTATGAGTGTCAAGTCTGCTGAAGAGCAGTTTGGTCTCTATGCTTCTTTTATTGCTTCCTATGAGAACTACATTCAGGGGAAGATTGTTGATCCAGCTATGTTGGATGAAGATTATGACCAGATTGATGCTGATGATCTGGAAGAAATGGATTTACAATGGCAGATGGCCATGATCGTGAGAAGAGTGAAGCGGTTTATGAGAAAAACCGGAAGGAAGTTTGTCGGTGGAAGGCCAGGGTTTGACAAGACGAAGGTAAGATGCTACAATTGTCAGCAAAACGGTCACTTTGCAAAGGAATGCAGGAATGAGCGTGTGGAACGAAGTCAGGGCAGGTCTACACAGCAAAGTGGGGGTTCTAAAGATTATAGTGCAATGATTTCCAGAGGAGATGGTGAATACAACTGGAACTTGCATTCTGAAGAAACTTTCGAACAGGCCAATTTGGCGAAGGTTGAAACTGAAGGAAATGAGAAGGTTACCGGAGAAGAAAAAGCTTTTATGGCGGATGTTAAAGACCAGCTCTCCGAGGTATGTTCTAAACCTACTTGTTCTAAATGCGAAAACTTGTCTGAGCAATTAGCTACTATAACTGATCAGTATGTTAGTTTGGATGCTGAGTTTAAAACTTTAAAAGAAGATCATCACTATACTAAAACAAGAGAAAATAGTTATAAAGTAAAGATAAAAGCTTGTGAAAAAGATATTAAAAGTCTAAAAGCAAAACTTGCTGAAAAAATTGAAGTGATTAATCTAAGCTATGAAGTTTTGGAAGAAAAAACCAAACTAATCGCTGATAGAGAAAAACAGATTGCTGATCACCAGGTGAAAGTGGTGGAATTGAATAGAAAACTTGAGCAGTTCAGAAATTCCTCTGCTATTCTTGATCACCTTGTTAGTGATCAAGGTTCCTCTGCTAAGAGAGGAGGAATCGGTTATCATGAGGTTCCACCACCTTATAATCACAATTACACTTTTAACCCTAGTGTTCAGAAATCTGTTGACTTTGAGATTGCTCAGACAGTACCAATTAAAGTAACTTGTAAAGAACCAAATGTTAGTGGAGGCGAAACAAGTTCGCCTGTTTCAAGTGTTCAAATTTCTGATCCAAGTCCAGTCTCATCGGATTCGGATAAGTCATCCGAGTCTGGTAAGGCAAAAGAGGAGGTGGTATTACCCAATGGTGGAGAGAAAGATAAGACGAATAAAAAGAGTACTACACTAAACCCGTACGTCCCACCATATGTGAGACGAACGGGCGGTAATAAAGCCTCGACATCTAAAACACCGGTTGATAAAAAAGTTGAGCATAGGTGTTGTTTTAGGTGTAATCAATTAGGACATCTTGTTGCAGCGATTCAAAGGTGTGAGGCCTACTAAAACTGAGAATAAGCCTAATAGTAATTATCATACTGCTAAAAATGAAAACCATTCAAAATTCAAAAATGTGACTAATTCAGGTTTTCATAGAAACAAATCTCAGTTTTACACTGCTAATAACCAAACCACAAGCTATAATTCTTTCAATTCACAAAGGTTTGGAAGGCCTCACAATCAATCTACAAGGAGGTATCTTAATAGGACTTACAGGAATTATCCAGATACTAACTTTGGAAAGCCAAAGTTTGGGATGTATAGATCCAAGACCAATTGGTCTTGGGTCCCTAGATTCTAATCTTTTGCTTTATCATGCAGGAACAGTTGAACAGGGCTGCCAATAATCTTTGGGTTGTGGATAGCGGCTGTTCCCGGCACATGACGGGTAACAAAAAATTGTTACACGATTTGAAACCTGTTCAAGGAGGGAGAGTGAGCTTTGCAGGTGAAAGTGGAGGAAAGATTACAGGAATGGGAACGGTGTCTAACGGGAAGATGACATTAGAAAAAGTAAACTTTGTCGAAGAATTGAAGCACAATCTGCTGAGTGTGTCGCAGATTTGTGATAAGGAGTACACCGTACACTTCACAAAGAATGAAGCAATTGTGTTACATCCTGGTTTTCAGATGCCAGAGGAGTGGATTGTGATGAAGGCTCCACGTGAGAGGAATACGTACATTATGGATATGAGGTCGACTGAAATGGCCACGGAAGAATCATGCCTTATGACAAAAGCGAGCGAATCGGAGTCCGAATTGTGGCATAGGAGAATGGGGCACATTCATCTTCGGAAGATGAACCACATTGTCAAGAATGGACTTGTGCTAGGCGTTCCCTTGAAAAGTTTCAATTTTGAAGACAAATGTCTACCGTGCAAGAAGGGAAAGCAGCACAAGAAATCCCATCTCACCAAGAAAGTCAATTCAATTGTCAGTACCCTAGAATTGCTTCACATGGATCTCTTCGGTCCCGTGAATGCAAAAAGTCTGGGAGGTACTTCTTATTGCTTGGTGATCACTGATGATTACTCACGATATTCGTGGGTATATTTCCTGAAATCAAAAGATAAAACGGCTCAGATGGTGAAGAATTTGATTACCAAAGTTGAGAACGTTATGGATAAAAGGGTTAAGTTCATCAGGAGTGACAATGGAACGGAGTTCAAGAATTTTGAGATGGAGATCTTCTGCCTTCAGAAAGGGATCGAACACCAATACAGCGCTCCGTATACACCGCAACAGAATGGAGTGGCTGAAAGGAAGAATAGAACATTAATTGAAGGAGCCAGAACTATGCTGGCTGATTCAAAGCTTCCTGTGGTGTTCTGGGCTGTAGCTGTTGCTACAGCCTGCTATATCCTCAATAGAGTCTTGACGGTTAAACGACTTAATAAAATGTGTTATGAGCTTATGCATGGGAGGAAGCCCAACTTGAGTGGTCTTGAACCATTCGGGTCCCCTTGTTCGATTTTAAAGACAAATTCTAAATTTGGTGAAGTAGCCGATGAAGGAATCTTAGTCGGTTATGTTGTTGGGACACCCAACAGACGTGTCTTTAATACATCGACCAGCAAGGTTGAGGTGGTGTGTAACACCGATATCACAAGTTACCAACCGCCAAAACCAAGCAACGGACCTGCTGAGTTTTTCGACTATGTTAAACTTTTTAAGTCTTTTAACATACCGTATTTGGATATTGCTGAAGAAGAAGAGAGAGTTGCTACGAAGATGATCCTTGATGAGGAAGAAAATCTATTGCAAAGACAGCTGATCGATAAATGTCAACCTTCCTCATCAAATGCTATCGATACCCCTGCTGCCTCGACTGAAGAAGAATTTTTCAATCCGTTTCACTCTCAGCAAGAAACAATCATTGACGAGCTCTCTTCTAACTTGGAAGACAATCTGCATGTCGGTTCTGTTCCGACCACGAGAATTCATAAAGATCACCCTTTGGAGAATGTGATTGGTGATGTGTCCTCCGGTGTACAAACAAGACGTAGCTTGAATGAGCACACCTGTGTTTACACAAGCATTAAGCAGACAGGCATAATCAACGAATGCTTGTACACCTGCTTTATCAGCCAGATTGAACCGAAGAATTATCAAATGGCTCTCAAGGACAGCTCGTGGGTCGAAGCCATGCAAGAAGAGTTGGCTCAGTTCAAGAAAATGGAAGTTTGGACTTTGGTTGAAAAACCAAAGAATGTGCATGCGATAGGCACAAAATAGGTGTTTAAGTGCAAGAGAGATGAGAAATGGATTATTATAAGAGACAAGGCGAGGCTAGTCGTTAAAGGTTTTAATCAACAAGAGGGGATTGATTATAATGAAGTGTTCGCTCCTGTGGCAAGATTGGAAGCCATTAGATTGTTTTTGGCATTTGCTGCTTATAAAAAGATGAAGGTTTTTCAGTTGGACGTAAAGAGTGCATTCCTAAATGGGAAAGTTGATGAGGTTGTGTATGTTGAGCAACCTCCGGGTTTTCCTGACCCAGACTTTCCAGACCATGTGTACAAATTAAGCAAGGCGTTGTATGGACTACATCAGGCACCTCGTGCCTGGTACTCAACTTTATCAGATTACTTGCTTGAAAATGGGTTTGAAAGAGGTCAGATTGATAGCACACTGTTTGTGAAGAGACAAGGAAGCGACTTCCTGCTAGTGCAAGTCTACGTGGATGACATTATTTTTGCTGCATCAAAAGTCTCCATGTGTCAAGATTTTGAGTCCGTCATGAAGAAAAGGTTTGAAATGAGTGCTATGGGTGAACTAACTTTCTTTTTAGGATTGCAGGTTGATCAGAAAAAGGAAGGGATGTTCATTCATCAGACCAAGTATGTCCATGTTGTGCTCAAACGCTTCAAGATGGAGGACAGCACTCCATTCGATACTCCAATCTGCGTCAACCATAAATTGGGTGCTGATTCTGACAATGACGCAGATGTGGACCCAACTCAGTATCGGGCTATTATAGGTTCTTTAATGTACTTAACTGCTTCTAGGCCTGATATTATGTTTGCAGTTTGTCTTTGTGCTCGTTTTCAGGCAAACCCAAAGGAATCTCACATGAAGGGTGTGAAGAGGATCTTGTGGTACGCAAAAGGAAGAGAGACTTGGAGTTGGTCGCTTACACAGATTCTGATTATGGAGGGTGCAATCAGAGTCGGAAGTCAACAACTGGTGGATGTCAGTTTCTTGGTGGCAGATTGGTGTCGTGGCAATGTAAGAAGCAGACTTCAGTCGCAATTTCAACCTGTGAAGCAGAATATATGGCAGCATCCAACTGCTGCTCCCAGGTTCTTTGGATTCAACAACAGTTGCGCGACTATGGTCTGAATTTCTTACTTACTCCTATTTGCATTGATAACACAGCTGCTATCTCAGTAACTAACAATCCCGTGAAGCACAGTAAAACTAAACATATTGACATACGTCATCATTTTATACGGGATTGTGCTGAGAAGAAACTGATTGTGCTTGAAAAGGTGGATACGCTTGATAATTTCGCTGATTTATATACTAAAGCGTTTGACAAAACAAGATTTCAAAACCTTATTGAGCTGAATGGGATGATCAATCCCGAGTAACCATGCTTTTTATGTTCGTTTAAAAAAAAAAAAAAAAAAAAAAAAAAAAAACGTCACTGTCGCTTAGAATTATGTCGGTTGCCTCACTTTGAAGGACATGTCTTAGGATACGTTTGGTCCTTATTTCTACTTGTAGAATATGCGGATAGCCATTAACCAGATGACTGAAAGTGACCGGGGCGGTTTATGATGTGTTTTCATTCTTTCGCTTAAAATTAGTCGATCATACTTAGTTAGAAGGACACATACTAGTATGTGGTAGGTCCAGCTGATCCATTGGATCTTCGGGATAGCCGTTTACCTGAAGACTTTGTTTTGGTTGGGGCGATTGATGTTAAAATTTTTCTTTTTGGGAAATGAAATTATTTTTCAAGTCTACTACTTCGTAAGAAGTTACTTTACTATGTTTAACAGAAAATTGATCCAACCTTGGAAAATGATAGATATACTGCTTTTGTGTGCTTAACTAGTGAAGTTATTAGGCTTAAAAGGCTTTAGAACAGTCATTGTATGTCATGGTAGCTTTTTATGGTGCGTAAAAGTAGATGTGATACAAACTAAATCTACTCGATTTTACGTGGAAACTCCTTAAGAGTTTTGCATGTCTTCATATATATCTTTCCGAATGATAGGCAGAAAAGCGATTACCCAGTCATACACGAGCCCATAAATGTTCTGATTCCCGTAAAGATAGTGTGTGAAGAAACTGCAGTGATCCAGATTCGGGACTTGCAGTTGTTTACTACTCTGAAGTCTATGTATATGTTTATCGTAAAAAAAAAAAAAAAAAAAAAAAAACTTATGAGTTATTGAAACATTCTAGAGCTGACAATGTCAAGACTTCTCAATCATGGAGTAAGAAAGAGAACGGGAAGCAGATGAAGAGTACTTACAAACTTAACCAGACAATATGGGTCGAAGTCAATTCGGGGTGACTTGGGAAAAGCCAAATACGCTTTGAGAATAGATAGGAGGCATCATAATCTCTGAGTTATTGCCCACTTAAATTTGAGGCATAATTGAACCTAACTCGTATCACAGAAATGATGAAAACCATTTTAAGTTATTTACCTGCCTACAACCTGTTTCTTTATGTCATAATACAGCTAAACACGGATCTATGTGACAGTCACGTAATTAGTATGATTCCTGTTCGGATCTTTTCTAAAACGTAGTTGTCCCTTGTAAAGACTGAAATTTGATCCCTTAAACTTTAATTGTTAAAAGTTTTCTTTTTGTGTATGCTTTTATATCTGGTTACTTGGACTTGATCGTGTCATTTAATTCTCAAAGGGAAGTTTTAAAAGTTAATTGAAAAATGTTCAAATTATAAGGTTTGATTTTGTAAATATAGGCGAAGTTGTGAAACAGGCGAACTTGTGAATAACTTCGCCTAGGCGAAGTTAACCGTAACTTCGCCTGTATAACAGCGCCCCTATATAAGGATTTTCAAAGGTCATTCGTTCATTATTCTCAAATATCAGCGAACTTATACTCTCCGATTTACCAGCGAACTTAGCGATCTTACCTGTCGATTCATCTTTGTTATCTTTCTTCGATTTCAATCAGTATTCAAGGTGTGTTTGGGTTCTTATATCTGATAATCGATATTCATGTTGTTAATCCTAGGTTGTTTCGACAACCGGTTAATGACCTCGGACGATCGATCCTTAAACCCGATTTCAAAACTTGTCTTCACGTGGTCATGTACAACCTGGTCGTCTAGTTATCCTTAAAATCTTGTGTTTAAGAGTCCTAAATCTTCACATTAACCAGAAACATCAAGTTTTCGAAAGTTTGAAACGACCTTACTGTCGCCGATTCAGATTCAGGCGAACTTAGGGTTTGGGCGAAGTTATCCGTAACTTCGCCTGAGGCTTAACTTCGCCTGAGGCGATGTTGTGGTGAGGCGAAGTTATCATTAACTTCGCCTGGACCTTTTTACTTATTAGTTATTAGACGAACTTAAAGATGAAGCGAAGTTGTTCCCAACTTCGCCCCACCTTTAACTTCGCCTATACAGATTTTATCACAACTTCGCTCATGGTAACAAGCGAACTTGTGTTATGCCTTAACGTTTATCTAACTTGGTTCGTTTGTTGCAGATATGGCTGCTGTTGCTGGTGCTGGAGGTGCTGGAGGCGATGACGGGGGAGATAACCAGAGACAATTCTTCCCTGGGCACAACATGTACATTACCTTAGACCCAGATGCGAGTGGTGTGGAGGACTACTGCGAGATTATTACATTCCTCCTTCTCTCGCGGATATTCCACGCGATCACAACTACTCTGCCGATATCCTTACCCAATATTGAGGATTTTTGGCAGACGGTGGAATACGATTGCCGCGTTGAGCCCCCGGTTATGCGAGCAACCGTCAACAATCAAGAAGTTCAGTTCTCGTCTGAACAAATTCGGGTGGCTTTACATTTTGGAGAGGAGACTAGGGATGACCCTACAGAGTTTGTTGCTCCGTTCCGCGATGGAGCATTTCTACGAATGGGCTATACTGGTCCATTGGGCGATACACAACGGAGGAAGGGTTTCCTACTTGATCAGTGGCGCTTCCTCATGCACATAATGATTGTCTGCATGTCTGGGAGGAAGGCGGGCACTGATGGTATGGGTGCGACCATGCAGTCAGCAATGACTGCTCTGACTTATAACAAACGTTATAGCTTTAGTCAGATGGTCTTTTATGAGATCGATAGACAGAGGAGAGCGATGGCTCGTGAAAGGTTCATCATGTATCCAAGATTCATTCAGATGATCTTGAATCATGTTGCTCCCACGTTGCCTCAACGACGTCCAATAAGATACGTGGAGAGTGTGAGCAAACGTATCTTCGCTCAATGCCGAACATCCAGCGCGAGGAGCAAGCCTGAACTGCGTCCAAGGCATACTCCACTCTTTGGGTACTTAATAAACCCGGGGTATGTGCCAGCTCGTGGGGATGAGTTCAGAGACCCGGCACCACAACAGGCAGGAGCATCTCAAGCTATGCGTGCTGCTCCTGTTGTATCACCGGAGGAGGAAGTGGACCTTGATGCAGAATTCGGAGGTCAAGGATTCTTCGATATGGATCGGGTGGATCCAGAGGAGAACGTTCAGATCCCAGTTGACCGTGTCTCGACTGTGCGTGTTACTAGAGCAGCTACGACGGTGGCTGACTCAGATCTTGATGATGTTATGGATGAGGCGAGAAGGATGTTGGTGACTCAAGATAGGAGGTTTGGGAAGAGAAAGAGGACAGATGATGATATTGAGTCAGAAGAAGAAGAGGATATTCACAACTTGATTAGACGTTCAAGACGGGAAAGGACAGGTGCAGGTATGGGAGCTGGAGAGACTTTAAGAGTTGTACGTTTCGCTCCGCCCGCACTGTCAGGTATGTCGGTTGTTCCTACATCACTACAGGTCACAAGTTTAAGCGCCACCGATGTACCCGTGGTGGCTACAACATCATCTGTTGGCCTCCCGTCTATCACACTCCAGCTGACGACTCCAGATATCGTATCGTTGCTGCCTCCAACGCTTACTCCGTCGGAGGTTGTTGCACAATTTGTTGAGTCGACAGTCGTTGCAACTGCAGGGTTGTCGGTCACGATACCACCTGCGGTTACGTCCACAGCTGCTTCTAATGTCCCGGTTTCATCGGAAATCCCTCCTCAGTACACTCACGATTTATCGCATATGAGGTTCGATTTCGATCCAACCCTATCAGACTCGGAAAGAATAGCCGCACTGGAACGGGTCGTGGCAGAGCAGTCAAGGGTGAATCTTATCCAGACCCAGGCTATTCAGCGCCTAGTAGCAGAAAATCAACTACAGTCGTCCCTCCTGGTTGAACATGGGAAAATTATAGATGCTATGAAGGAGTTCTTGGCATCTCAGGGGGAGATGAGCTGTAAAGGCGACGAGCTCAGGACAAAGAAGAGGAATGACAGAGACGATGATCCCAATGCATCGAAAGGTGCAGGTGGTGAGTTGCCAAGAACTACTCAAGCTCTTGGGACTTCCACAGCTCAGGGGGAGTCTGCAAGCGCAGCTGGCGGTTCTGGTGGTGATGAGGTGGTGATGGTTGATGACGAGGAGATCGGAGATGATGTGATCGATGCCTTGAAGGAATTAGATGATGATATGTTGGATGATGAGTTTATGTGTGAAGATGATGTTCTACCAATTGAGGAGATTGAAAAGATTGGTGCTGAAATAGTGATTGAAGATGATGTTGAATAGGGTGAAATAGTTGAGGAGAATGTTGAACACGAGATCCCTGAAGTTGAAAAGTCAGATGTATGTCAAGACACAGCAGGTGATGATACAGAATGGGAGGAGCAGCCTAGATGGAAGGAAGGCTATGCTCATTGGTTTATCAAAACTAAGAAGCCTGCTGTTCCAACCATGTTCAAGAAAAGTTATAATATCAAAGGCTATGATGAATCAAAGAAAGGAATTATCTGTTGGCTATATGATGAACAGTTAAAAGTGTTTGTGGTGAAAAGATATGATGGGATCCAATACTTTAAGAGGACGTTGAGATCTCTCAATACATTGCCTGAATGTGAGGTGAAGGATTTGGCTAGATTGGGGTTGATTAATAGAAGTGACGACAACATGGCCAGAGTTATTGGGAAGATCGTGTGGAAAGAAAGTATTAAAGAAAAGAAGTTTGAGTTATTAAAGCCACATAAGGGAAAGCTAGTTGAAGATAAAGAAAGGGGAATGAGAGCAGATGGCAAGCCTTGGATGGTAATGAAGTACAAACCGATTCGGTGTCTTAAAGAGGTGCCGATGAAGACAATGCCCAAGGATGTGTTGAAGAACCTTAAATGGTGGTATGTTGATTGCCAGACTGCTGAAGCCGTGATGGAAGACGAAGACGAACAAGAAGTGCTAAGAGTGTATGATCCGATGCATCTTGTTAATTTATCGAAAGCTGATCTGCAGGTGTTAAATGAAAAGAAGATATTTTATATTCCTGCTTGGAAAGACGAAGCGAGGAAATATCAGCGAGTAGTCAAGGTATGTGTGAGAGAAGGAGTACATGCATGAAGACAAAGAGATTGAAGGTTACAAGACACGTGCTTGAAGATCAAGACATGAAGCTACTGCCAAGGGGGAGTCTGTTGGTGCATAATGTCAGTAGTTCATTGTCTAGTGTCTGTAATCGAGTCTGTAATGTTAATTACGTTTTATATATGTCTTAAGCGAAGTTGTTAACAAGTTCGCTTAGGCGAACTTGTTAGTGAAGCGAAGTTATGGACAACTTCGCCTGAACATGCCAGGCGAAGTTGTCGTGTATAAATAGTCCTATGTTACGGCTGTTTGGGTGAATCAGTTGTTCGTGTTAGTTTATTCGAGTTGTTACGAGAGCTGTAACGTGTGTCTGTAATAGTGATATCGTATCACGTGTTTGAGTTATTATATAACATGTGTTCGTTTCGTGTGTTCGTGTGATTCGTGTTCTATACTCGTAACGATCTACGCAGGGATTCCGCACCTGAGTAGATCGAGATATCTCGTGCGATCCATCCAGGGAACCTACACTTAATATTCGAAAAACAGAGGTTTTTTGGTTGTCATGTGATGATTCGAAGAAAGTGTCGGGTTTATTCCCTGGAGAGATTAGCAGGCATGCGATGAGAGTTAAACTCCTGGGGGGGAGCGGTCAGTCGGGATGCAGGGTTTATTCGATTTTTGGCAACTAAAATAACTTTGAGGGCGGTTGAACTTATGAAACGCCTGCCGGACCTGAGGGACCCCCAAAGTGAGCTCCTTTTGTTACGCTCGTGCATGGGGGTTGCTAAGTTAGTGTTTGGGCTCCGGACCTGTCAACCAGAACATGTCAAAGAGGTTGTGTCCATCTTTGATGCGGGCCTGCGGGGGGCAATTGAAGATATTGTTATGTGTGGAGGACCGCATTTTGGGGACCTCCAGTGGAGGTTGGCTTCCTTCCTTATGCGTTGCGGAGGCTTAGGAATTTTCTCGGCTGAGGATGTCTCCTCATATGCATTTGTGGCTTCCAGGTCTCAGTCGTGGAAATTGCAGGACCACGTCCTGCGAAACGCTGGTGTTATGGGGGTAGATCCTGACTACTCTTTTGCACTTGGTATTATTGGAACAACTCTCCCGAATCTTGATATAGGCGGTTTTACTGATAAGGAGACCGCCCCCAAGAAACCTCAACAAACCTTGGCGAGTGCTCTTTATGGTAAACACGTACATGATTTGGAGAAGCGATTCGATATGACCCCGAGACAAAAGGCAGTTTTAGCTTGTCTCATGGGGGCTCATGCCCAGGATTTTTTGACTGTTGTGCCCATTGAAGGTCTTGGGCAATGGATGTCGGCAGTTGAATACAGAGCCATCCTTAAATATCGGCTTATGATTCCCCTTTTCCCTCCAGAAGAATTATGCCCCATTTGTAAAAAAGCGTGTTTGGATAGATTCGGTGAGCATGCCCTCCACTGTAAGGAATTTCCGGGATTCAAGTATCGTCATGACTGGGTTAGATGTGTTATGGGATGTGCTTAGACGTGCCGGGATCTCAGCCAAGAAAGAGGCACCTGTTAACTTTTTGACTGATCCGTGTGAGGGAAGATCTACTCTGCGCCCTGCAGATGTTCTTGTGTTTGGCTGGGCAGGGGGTAAGCATGTGTGTGTTGACCTCGCGGGGGTTTCCCCGTTGGTGGGGCTGAAAGACAGTGGCTTCGTACCGGGACATGCGGTTTTGAGAGCGGAGTCTAGGAAGGTTGCTAAGCATGAGACATCGTGTTTGGAGAATTAGCACGTGTTCATTCCATTTTCCTTCGACACTTTTGGATCCCTAGCTCCCGAGGCGGTTCGCTTCTTGGAGCGGGTGCAGAAGGTGGTCCACAGTGACTCGCAGAGCCCGAGGAACCAAGGATTTATATTTAATAGAATAGGCTTTGCGATTCAAAAGGGGATAGCGGCGCAGCTTGTTGCTCGCTTACCCATTATCCAGATGTAGTTCGGTTTGTGTTATATATAAAAGGATCAATACTTTCTCAAAAAAAAAAAAACCATTCACTCTTTAATATATAAAAACACAAAATTGGACCCACCCCGATCCATTTTTTTTCTAGTTCGAGCTACACTCCAAAACTGGATGCGGTTGATCTACTTAATCACATGATACAAGCGCACAAGTGTGTCCGTTGATCTGCTTAATCTCATGGTGTTTATCCATTTGAAGAATGAATGCAATAGAAATTGAAGTCTATAAATGACAAACTACGGAAAAATGGAGAGAAGAAGAGGGAGGCGAATGGACATGCAAATCACCATGGTTAGCAGGTTCACAAAGGTAGACACGCGAAGAAGACGGAGGCACGCAATCAGCATGACAGAACAAGGAAGATCGAGACGACCAATATCTATGTCTCGAACCTTCCTGACAGGACCGATGAATCGTCACTTAAGAAGAAGTTCGGAGGTTTCGGCGACTTGGTGTCAGTGTATGTAGCGAAGAAAAGAGACAAACTTGGGAATTTTTTTGGCTTTTTGCGTTTCTTAAACGTGAAGGACAAAGATTCTCTCGTTAACTATATGAAGAATGTGTCGATTGGTGGTGCTAGAATTGGGGTTAATCTCGCTTTGTATAACAAATGGGCGGTTAACCATGCCAAGGAAACAACAGAAAGCTGAAGGGAAGGGAAGGGAAGGTCAAGATAAGATTATAAGGAGGCTATCAAGGGCAAGTTGGTGCCTCTTCTTCCAATTCATTGAATATGGAGACACTTGAACAAAACAATTTACAACACCAACCTCAATCTCAACCTCTGGTCCCTGAGGAACGAAAACCAGAATGGAAAGTCGGTGGATGATGAGATATTATCCACTATGGAAGTAGACATCGAGGTTGGTGTTGATCTACAGAACCATGATTATCAGGTGAGGTGTTATGTTCCGGTTTCAAATGATTTTTTTATCAATTAATATTCGAGGTATGGGCGATTCCTCTAAGCCCGGTTGGATTAATGATATCAAACGCAAGCATAAGATCGGTTTTATGGGTTTCCAAGAGTCTCAATTCTCTAATGTTACCGGTATTAACCTTGCGGCGTACTCCATTTGAGTTCGATTTTGTGGATGCGACGGGGAGGTCAGGAGGGTTGGTCTCTCTTTGGGACCCTAAACTCTTTTTTAAATCTTCTGATTTGAAGGACAGGTACTTTTTACTCACAAGTGGGACTCTTAAGGGGTCAGGCAAGTTGATCAATATTTTAAACGTGTACGCACCTCAAAGCCTCACGGCTAAGAGACAACTTTGGTCTATTCTTGAAGATATTATAAATTCGAGAGAAGGGATGGGGGTTGTTTTTGGGGATTTTAATGCTGTTAGAACACCAGAAGATAGAAAGCACTCGGCCTTTAATTCTGTTGAGGCTCGGGATTTTAATGAATTTATCTCAAATGCCAATCTTGCGGAATTCGCCATGATAGGAAGACGATTTACTTGTGCAAAAAAGAATGGGGCTAAACTGAGCAAGCTAGATCGTTTTCTGGTTTGCCCGAACTTTGTAGAGTTCTGGTCGGATGCTTGTCTGACTGCTCTTCCACGTTATCTTTCGGACCACTCGACATTGATTTTGTCATACGAGCCAATGGATTTTGGCCCGGTCCCATTTAGGTTCTTCGATTCTTGGCTCGACAAGCCTGGGCTTGAGCTGATTTTGAAGCAAGCTTCCGACTCTTTTACTTTCTCCAGGAACCCAGATTCGTTTTTGGTTGAAAAACTAAAACTTTTTAAACGAGTCATTAAAGATTGGATTGGCAAGTCGAGGATAAAGAAGAGGAGCTTATTGAGTGCCTGACTAACGAATTATTCAGTCTGGATGAGTCCTTAGAATCCACTCCTTTATCTGAAGAAGAGCAATGGATTCATGAAGAATGTATGGCTCGATTCATCATCATCATCATCATCATCATCATCATCATCATCGTACTCAGTATATCCCACCAATAGCAATGCTATGGTAGGGTCTGAGGAGGGTAAGATGTAGACAGCCTTACCTCTATCCCATAGGGATAGAGAGGCTGCTTCCGGTGAGACCCCCGACTCGATAGTAGTTTTGAATCAAGCCTTGGACATAAGACACATAACACTCAATCATCGGGACACCGGCTGATTGGTGCATGTGCCCTTGTCTTTCGGCTATCAACGCCACCACATGATGCCTGATTAACCTTCCGCCACTTTTAACGTTATTTTCACTTGATTAGTAAAATAACGTCAAAATTAGTGCAATTTTACTTTTGCCCACCCAAGGGTTCACACATATATACATTATATGTGCGCACCGCAAGCAGGGCGTAATGTATGGCTCAATTGAGTGAACTTAATTCGCAAAAGGTAAAAGACGCAAAGCAAAAGTCTCGGGTGAAATGGGCCTCGTTTGGCGATGATAATTCTGCCTAATTTCATGGGATAATTAAGGCCAAGAATCTAAAAAACAAATTTCATGGTCTAAATCTAAACGGGGTTTGGTGCAATAATCCTAAATTGGTTAAAAGAGAGGCGCTAAAATTTTTCTGCAACCGTTTCAAAGAGACTGACATGATAGGCCCAGGTTGAACTACTACAACATAAAGAAAATATCAAATTCAGATGCTTCCTTCCTGATATCTCCGGTTACTTGCACCGAGATAAAGTCGGCTGTGTGGGGTTGTGGGATTGACCGGGCCCCGGGGCCGGATGGCTTTAATTTTAGGTTCATAAAACACTTCTGGGATGTTATTGGCTCGGATTTTTGTAATGCGGTGAAATTCTTTTTTAGCTCAGAGAGGTTGTCTCCAGGGTGTGGGGCCTCTTTTATTTCTCTAATTCCTAAATGCCCCGATCCTTCCGATTTTAATGATTTCCGGCCTATCAACCTCATTGGATCTTTAAGTAAAGTCATTTCCAAAGTCTTTGCTAATCGATTAAAAGTTTCAATAAAGGGTGCAGATGGGTTCGGGGTATTCTATCATCGGCTCGGTCCTCTGTTTTGGTTAACAGGTCGCCGACCTTTGAGTTTCAATACTCTAGGGGTCCTCTATCCCCGTTCCTCTTTATTATAGGTATGGAAGCCCTCTCGTGTGCATTTGACAAAGGAATTTTTCAAGGGATCCAACTCCCGAACAAGGGTCTAGTCCTTTCACATTTATTTTACGCGGACGATGCTCTTGTTATTGGCATGTGGTCTCAAGCGAATGTTCAAAACATAGGCAGTCTGTTACGGTGTTTTTACTTGGTCTCGGGGCTGAAAATCAATTTCAATAAATCCAATATTTATGGAATTAAGGTGGACCGGGATGATTTGGATTCGTTGGCGGGTTTTCTTGGTTGCACCCCTGCTTCGATGCCATTTAAGTATCTTGGTTTATTGGTGGGTGCTAATATGAAAAGAATTTCCAGTTGGGATATAATCTTGGATACGTTTGAAGCACGTCTGTCTGAATGGAAGTCCTCAATATTGTCAGTAGGGGGTCGTCTCACCTTGCTGAAATCGGTTATGGAATCTCTTCCAAATTATTTTTTCTCGCTCTACAAAGTACCGATTAAAATTATCGATCGGCTTGAAGCAAAACGAAGGAAGTTTTTTTGGGGTGAAAACTCGGAAAATAATAAAATATGTTGGGTTAGTTGGAATAGAATCACCACTCCGATTGAGGCTGGTGGTTTGGGGCTCACTCCCTTAAGAGACGCGAATATCGCGCTTCTTACGAAGTGGTGGTGGAGGTTTAAAATTGAGCCAAACGCGTTATGGCATAAAGTAATTTGTGCTTACATGAGTCGAGACGTACGTGGCCTGTTTTACCTCATTCTAAACGTTTAACTGGCGTTTGGCACTCGATAGCAACTTTGGAGAATCATCTCGCATTATCAAATTTGAAGATGTAAAACTTGTTAAAGGGTAAAATTGGAAATGGGGAGAGTATTCGATTCTGGTTAGACGTTTGGATATCGTTCCAACCTCTCAAAGACTAGTTTCTAAACTTGTTTATTAATGAGAAACATAAAAACAAGTTAGTCGCGGAGTGCTTCGATGGGCAGCAACACGTGTGGGTTTGGAATTGGAAGAGGAGAAATCTGACTCACTTAGAGGCTGCTGAATTTGCAGACCTGTGTAACCTTCTATTGCAAGTGAAGTTGGGACATAATAAGGATGATTGGCTTTGGAGTGCAGACCCATTCGGAAGGTTTACGGTTGCCTCTATGAAGAAAGTATTGTTTAACTCATACGGGTCCTTAGCTCCTTTCGTTATGTCTTGGAATAATTGGGTGCCAAAGAAAGTAAATATATTTGCGTGGAAGGCGGAAATGGATAGGTTGGCGACTAGTGAAGCTCTTTTGGCCCGTTCTATTCATGTAAGTTCGAGTTCTTGCAGCTTGTGCGGCGAGGGATTTGAAACTTCCGGCCACCTCCTTATTTCATGTTCTCTTACAACCTCGGTTTGGAACGCGATAAGTGCATGGTGCCGTATTCCCCCGATTTATGCATTTTCTGTTCGGGATTTACTCACTCTACATCTTTCGACACCGCTTGATAATAAAAAGTGAAAAATCTTGTTCGGAATTATTTTAACGACTTGTTGGTGCATCTGGAAGGCGAGGAACGAAGCTATATTCAACGAAAAGTCATACAAGCCCCCCGAAGTGTTGGAGATGATCAAGTCTTTAGCTTTTCTATGGATTAAAAATAGGTCTCCTTTCAAATCTTTGTCTTGGAAAAATTGGTGTAACTTTTCGTTTTAGTCTTGTATGTTGTTTTCGCCTCTAGCGTCTTGCTAGTTGTGCATTTTTATTGAAAGTTGCTATTCAAAAAAAAGGAACTAAGTCAATGAAGCACATTTGATTTAAAATGGTTAAATCCTAACTCATACGGAGTATTACTAATTAATCATTTTGTAAATAAATCAAGACAGGCCATCCAGAGGCCGGATACAAGAATACGGCCGGCATATCGTGTATACATGTACACGATAAAATAGGAACACGAAAAGATACGAACATAAAAAATATGTATACATGTACACGACACGAAAACTAATCATTTATCATATGTATAAAACACGTCCAAACACGAAGTGAACCCATTAATACCATATATGAAAGATAAGACTTGTTTATATTTTCTAATAAACAAATTATTAAATAAACTTAGAAAAAATTACAAATTTTGTCCTTTTGAATATAGAAAATTATGGATTGGGTCCTTTACGAAAATGAGTTTCAGTCTTTATCTTTTATTTAGATAATTGCCTTGGTTTTAGTCCTTTACACCAACGAATGTAAAGTTTTTCAGTTAAGTCTCTTTTAACAATTTGAAGGACTATTTGTGTAATAACTAAAAAGATTTGATTCTCTAACTCAAACATCTCACATCTACATTTCAACCCTAAAATCCAACCACCTCCATTTCCACCGCCACCCACTCCTTCATTGACCTCCACCACAATAAAGATTAAGTTCTGGAAATATGTCACCATCGTCGTCTTTTAACCCAGCTTACCGCCTTTGAATGGATGGACGAACTACACACAATTGTTGTCATCACCATCGTCTGAAAACAACCATCACCACCATCGTCATTTTCTTGTCGGCGGCCCCAGCACCTACCTTCGCCGTCGTCGCTGCAATCCTTAAGTTGTCTTCACTGATCTCGTTGTTTGTCTTCTCTCGTTGCCACATTTTTCAGGTACAAGCCACCATCATGGTGTTGTTGCCTAATTCTCTGAACCCTAAAAATATATAAGTTTCTATACCTATAAATCAAATATGTTCTAATGTATTTCATGGAATTAGGGCATAGATCTCATTGTTGGTGGAAGTGTGGAACGCTCCTTGATCCTACAATATCTACCTCAAGATCCTCTCAAGGTTATTGATGTGCTTGCTTCATTTTCTTCTTAGATTTACGGAATTTTGTAAAAGTTGTATGAAATTTGGAGTTGGTGGTGTTTGGGATGAAAAGATTGTGGAAAAAATAGATTTACGGATTTTTAATTTCTTACTTATCATAACTGAATAGGGGAACCAAATCTTTTTAGTTATTAACAAATAGTCCTTCAATTTGTTAAAAGACTATAATGCCCTCATGTGCAAGGCACATGACATGATTTAACTGAAAAACTTAACATTCGTTAGTGTAAAGGACTAAAACCGAGGCAAATATCCAAATAAAGGATAAAGACTGAAACTCATTTTCGTAAAGGACCCAATCCATAATTTTTTATATTCAAGAGACAAAATTTGTAATTTTTTCTTAAACATAAACAGGTGCGTATAGCTGCACTCGATTCAGAAGAGGGTTCGAATCGGGTACCTTAAGAGGCAACTGGTTGTGAGTATAAAAGAATAAAGGTTAAGTAGTTAGGGTGCAATACATATTATATTACTATATTTCTAGTTATAAAAAAAACTAATCAATTACTAACATGTGCTTAGCATGTAAACGAATATTTTACCTGTATAGACACGAAAATTAACAAGTTAATTCGTGTCTCCCTGTTTAGTACACAAAACATGTTAAGGCCATACACAATACTTCTTATAGTCGTGTATTCATGTACGTGTCTAAATTGTCATCCTTATACAAGAATCTATTTAGAGGACTACAACACCATATTACGTGTTGGGAAACCATAAAAAATAGAAACTACACATCATGCATTCCAATCTATTAAAGTTATTAATGAAAAGAAATTGAATTGAAACCATCTTTTCTAACAATTGCTAGGTTCGTTTAGGGAAAGACGAGATTTTGCTTAATTTGTGTCGAGGATGATGGTATAGTAACACTGCTCACACAGCTTAAGCCAAGGTGAGTTTGTTATTTGGCTTGTGTAATATGTTTATATCCAGTATTTGATTTGATTGTTATATCCAATCATATATGATCAACGTTCTCATATGAGATTAGGGAAAAACTCATTTTCACATCTACTATTATAATAAATAAAAACAAGATTGTGTCACATGACACATATTTGGACAATCTATGCCACTTGGCAATTTTATGTTAATTAATCATTAAAATTAATTTTGTGCACTTAGAAAAAAAACCAAAATTGCTATAATTAATTTTGTTTCCATATTTGTTGGCCTTCCTCTACAATCACATGCATCCATGGATCTAAGTATCTATTCAGTGATTGGTGTAAAAAAAACTATTTTTGTGCCTCCTTGATTACATTGCTTGTTAGCGAATTATCGGAATTGGATCCCGATTGACGTTGAAATATCATCAGACTCTGGCCCTAATTAATAGTCTTGTCCGCTTCTTCAAATTATTACAATACCTAGGTATCTATATTATAATACTTGCTTTTGTATGTTTACATATTTCACTAATACATTAAAGTCTGAATTATTAGATTAATCTACGTAGCTTTAGTATATTGATAATGCCTTGAATTATTTTTTGAGTTTTATCTTATTTTTGAAGGTTTATAATTCGTACGTTTTGGAACTGTGTACTTTTAAAACTTGGAGAAACTTTAATTTAAAATCGTAGATGAAGGATTTGGGGAAATTTAATTATCATCATAAAGTAATATGATATATTTTCTTATGTTATTCTACAACTTTATGATCAATTAGACTATCTCATATTTGTTTTGTCTGCTCTTTGTTTAGTCTTTTACAACTTCATGATCCACTTCATAGTACGTGCATACAATCATATATTGCATAGGGTAAACCTATTTACAAATAGATTGTTTACACTTAGACAATTATTTCAGGTTTGAAAATGTGTTGATTTGAGATCTAAATTAGCTGGTTTGTATTTGCTTGAGAAATCAACACAATTTATATACTTTTCTATGATGAAGTTACACTGATTAGTTCATATTAAAAAATGGTATTGCAGTTTAGTTTTGCTAACTGATTATACCGAAAACCAAACTCAGCTTAAACTTACTAAATTTGGTTCGTTTTTTGTTTATCAACGAATCTATTTGATTCGTAACCTGTGAATTCGGTTATTTTGTTTTAACGTTTGTTAAACTTTTTGTATGCCTCTTATCTCATTTTAGATTATTTGAATTGTTTTCTGTATGGTTTGAATAAAATATAAAGAGAGAATCATTTTAATAGTTAGCTAAAAAAAACATACAAATTAACTATAATTAGTTGACCGAAGAAAAAACTATTAAAAAATATAATAGGTTGGTTGAATAAAAATAAAAGAAAAATGAGTTACAATAGACTATAAAAAAACTCATTTTGATTAATAGTTTTAGAATCAACTATTTTAATAAATACTTTTTCCTCTCACTTTATTTTTAGAAAATACAAACTCACTTTTAGTCTCAATTTTAGAAAATATCAAAGATCACATTTTTATTTCAAGAACAAGCTTTATACTATCATATAAAATAATTTTGTTTCAATTTTAAAGGAGGCAGCTTCCGCTTGGTATTTGTTTTGTAATGGCGGTAAACAATCACTTTCGAGTGTTGGTATATTTCTTAGATAGCCAATTTTTTGTCATGGTCAATTGTGTGTTGCGCTATCTAGATTAAAAACCAGAGATACGCTGAAAGTACTAATTTTTTATGAAGATGGTAAACTTTCAAATAAGACTACAAATATTGTACATAAAGAAATTTTTTTATGGAAAACCCGAACCGGTTCCAAACCGGTTTTTTCACACCGGGTTGTAAAATGGCACCGGTTCCAATCAAGAACCGGTTCGGTTCCGGACCCGAACTGATGCCCAGATATGCGAACTTTTAAGAACCGGGTAGGGTATGAACCGGAACCGGTTTTTACGTAAAAACCGGTTCCACCGGTTTTTTTTGAAATTTAAATATTTGAGCCGTTAGGAACTGGTTCCAACGGCTATATAGCCGTTTTTGACCGTTGGAACCGGTTTTTTAACTATAAATAGGTTATTTTCTTACTATAAATAGCAAGGTTTGTTTGTTTACTTGATAAACCACTTCCAAAACTATAAAACACACTCCAAACCACAATTATTCTTAAACCGACAACAAATGGCAACCAATGATGACGTTGTTATGGTGATCGAAACAACAAGATGCCCCGATGTTTGGGTTCATTACGATTTGTGTCTCATGACCGACTCACATGAGTTGGCACGTTGCAAATATTGCTCGAAGTTTCTTAAAGCAGGGTCCAACTCGACATTACGAAAACATACGAATAAGTATTGTCGAGAGAAAAGAAGATTGGAAGCTAAAAAAACGGAAGTGGGAGAGTCGTCCGGCTCTACAACCCAAAAATAAGTATTCCCGGATTAAAACGACGGACTTTGTTTTTTATGTTTTAGTTGTTATGTTTAGTATCGTTTATGTTTTAATAATGTTTGTAATAGTTAGTTTTTAAATATAGAAAACAAGTTATATATAGGTTTGTAATAGTTAGTTTTTAATGGAAACAAGTTATATATAGGTTTGGGCATCAAAAACCGGTTCCAACGGCTATATTACCGTTGGAACCGGTTCCAACGGATCTATTGTCTCAAAAACCGGTTCCAACGGCTATATTACCGTTGGAACCGGTTCCAACGGCTAATTGGTGTCTAAAAAACCGGTTCCAACGGCTATATTACCGTTGGAACTGGTTCCAACGGCTAGTTTGACTTTTGTTTGACCCTTCAAAAAAACCCGTCGGAACCGGTTTTTCCGGGTACGAACCGAACCGGTTCCAATTAAGAACCGGGTAGGAACCGGGTTGGAACTGGTACTGACATACAAATAGGAGAACCGGGTACGATTTTCGGGTACAAAAATACCCAAACCGGGTATTGTTCCAACCGGGTTGGAACTGGAACCGGTTCCGGTTCGGTTCCACCAGTTAGGTTCCGGAACCGGTTTTTTTGTGCACGTCTAGCACGAGCTACTGTTATTGGGTCGGCCTAAAAGCCCAACAGTTAGGTCTAATCCTTAGGTTTTAGTTATTTAAGCCTAACAAAGTTTGATTACAATTGACAGCAAGTAAGAATCAAAACATTATTCACGAGCCGAGTCGTACTGAGCGTAGGTTTGCTCGTTGCTTGACTCGATTACAACCGAATGGCTTAAATTCGAACCGAGCCAAAATAGAATCGAGCATTTTTCGATCGAACATCGAGCGATATCGAACATTATTTATATCTTTTTCACTCTAAAATTTTCAATAAGAAAGAAGTTCGAATGTGGTAAATAATATATTTTGTAAACAAATTAATAGTTTATTGATTAATGTGTAATGAGTTGTAAATTTTTAGGAGAAAGAAGTTTAAACAATCCTTATTATTTAGAAAACTTGAATGAAACTAATGAAACTATAAATTGACAGAATAGAAAATTTAAAAGGGTTTAAAAAATTGTATACTTATATTTCATGTGTGTAGTCTATATATTTATAAATTTGTTCATATATAAATATATATAAAATAAATTAAAAATATTCGAGTCGACCGACCCGAGCAGATCTTTGCTCGTTGCTTGGCTCTTTTAAAACAGAACCGAGCATAGCGGGTCGTTTACAATCGAGCGATATAACGAGCGAGTTTTTTCCAAGCAATTTCTGACCGAGCGCCGATCAAGTTCGAGTGACAACCGGTTTGGACGACCCTACAAAACATACACCAAACTTAACTTTTATCACCTGCCCTCTCAAACACATAGAAACTACGATCACACACCGAGAGATGAGCGCCAATTTGACCAGCATAAAACACGCAGATTTGATCTATGGCTTATCCACATGAATATATTTGATTCAATCTCCTCGATAATCTTGAAACATGAAATTCAACTATTTTTTAAAGAGGTCTGCCACCACTTAAGCAATTTACACACCATTCCCCCATCTAATCATAGGCTTCATACGCAACGTATGCTGGCATACGCAACGTATAGAATAATAACTTAAGTTAGTCAAATCAAGGAAGCCATACGATCATATGGAAAACCATACGAGTCATATGCTATAGAAACTATACGAGCCATATTCTTTTGTATACAGTTCGTATTATATGGAAGACGAGACGTATAAAATTTCATACGAAGCATGTAAATCTAACATAAACATATGAACTATATAAGAAAGAATTCAAATCGTATGCATGTAGGTGTTTGAAAAATCATGAAAAGTAATCTATACGAATTGTATAGGAAATAATACGAAACGTATGACGAATAATCTTTAAAATTGTACAATTACTTTTGCAAGAAGCGTGAAACGTGTTTCAACATTTAATCCATCAATCTCTCACTGATATTTATGTAATCGATTCTTTGACCATATTGTAAGACGAATATTAGGTATAAAAAGAATCTCTCAACCATATAAATTGTGTGATCTCATAGGGTTTTTTACCCACTTACTTCTTTGAACTAGATAAATCTAACAATGAAGTCTGTGTATGTTTTACTCACTTCTTTCTCCCCTTCATCCCTTCCAAATGTTGTTAAAAATATTACCAACCTGAATTTATTTTTCCAACCACATTGATAAATTTCGTTGATGAAATGCATAATTTTGAAGAAAGTTTTGTGGAATCCGGTGAATCTTTCGCCACCGTTTTTGTGGAATCTGGTCATTTTTTCCCAACCGAACAGGTATAGGTTTTCTATTCATATTTGCATTACTTTATCCTGTTATTAACAAAAATGAATCTTATTTTAGGTGTTTATGTGTTTCGATGAGTTGAAGAAATGAGCGTACAACACCGAACTTAACAATGACTACGTGATAGTGACCCAGAGGTCTAAGACAAATGTTGCTGGCGACAAGAACAAGGTGTTTCTTAGATGTGATCGTGGTGGTGTATACAAGGGGAAGGCAACTGTCAGACTCGTTGGTGGTACCAAGAAAATCAACTGTCCATTTCAGTTGATTGCAAAGTACCACAAAGAGGAAGATGGTTGGAAACTAAAAGTTGTGTGTGGTACACATAATCATCCGCCTACTATATATATGGAAGGTCATGAATTTGCAAAGAGGTTGAACCCTGCGCAAAAAGTTTTGGTTAAGGATCTGAAAAACCAGAACGTGGATCCCCAAAACATTATATCAATAATAAGAAAGCAGGACCCTCGTTGTGCGTCTACGGTAAAAAAAGTATGCAACGAACAACAAAGGCAACGAGTATCCCTCCATGGTAATAAGTTTCCGATGCAGGTTCTTTTCACACTCCTGGCTAATGCTGGTTACCTTCAAGAGCATGAGGTAAATGAATCCACTCACAAGTTGGAGAGGCTATTCTCGTTCATGAATTAGCGTTCCCGATTTGGCATGCATTCCCGCATGTGTTGTTCATAGATGCAGCATACAAGACAAATAGGTACGGTTTGCCATTTGTTGAGATTGTAGGTGTAACTTCTACCCGTAAAACTTTTGTGTAGCTTTCGCTTTTATAAGTGACGAAACAGAAGATAGTTACACGTGGGTCTTAAGCCAACTAAAAAGGACGTTGGACAAGTGTATGCAGCCACGTGTCATACTAACAGACAGGGAGTAGCTTTGATTAATGCATGCCAACGGAAATTCCCAGAAGCTGAAATGTTACTGTGTCGATTTCACATATATCAAAATATTACCAAGCACCACAATCAAAGTTTTCCACTTGAAGACTGGGAGGTATTCTTCCGTAAGTGGAGAGTGTTACTCAATTCTCCCACCAAGGAGTCGTACCTTTACCATTGCCAGCGACTTGAAGAAAAGTACTCTTCAAGCCACCCAAGTAAGTATTAATTCTATTCACCGTGTTGTTTACATGATACTATTAATTGAGGCGTGACCAATTGTGCTTACAATTACAGGACTATTTCCTTACTTGTATGATACATGGTTAAAGCCTAGCAAAGAAAAATTTGTGTCTGCATGGTGAGATAAACATCTCAATTTTGGTAATCATACAACCAACCGAGTGGAAAGTCAACATTTTTTGTTAAAGAGACATTTGAGAAACTCCAAATCTACTTTAGAAAAGTTTCTGATAATCATTGATCGCATGGTGAAGTTGCAAGTCGCTAATATAAAATCAACCTTTGAACATAGCCAAATCATTCTACATCATCATCATAAGCGTCCAATCTTTAGTCTATTGCTATGAAAGATTTCTAGAGATGCTTTAGATTTAACATTTACAGAAGTTGGTCGGGTAAATGCTTTGCATGGGAGACCATGTGGTTGTTTGAAGTGGTCGGGTTGGGGTCTGTCGTGTGCTTGTTTTATAAATGATTGTATGAATAATGGAGTACCGATTCCCCTACATTCCGTAAATACGTTCTGGATGAAGCTTGATCTTGTTCCGTCACTTGCTCCTCTGGATAATGATACATGCATTGATGATGTACTCGACACATTGAAGCACCGATATAACGTTCCCCCCAAAGTCCAGCAGAAGAGTTGGATGAATAAAATAGGAGCCTTGTGGAACCACGATGAAACGATCATCGAAGAGCCAAAAATTTTAACCAATACTAGTGGTCGACCTACAATGGCTCAACAAAAGAAGAAACAAAATCTTGCAAAACATGGTTCGGTTGTGGTCCCCGATGAGCCCCCAATTCACAGTTCATATGTGAACACACAAGATATTGATGACATTCAATATCCTGCAAGACACGGTTCGTATGTGACCACACATGATACTGATTACATTCAAGATCCTGCAAGGCACAGTTCATACGTGAATACACATGATACAGATTACATTCAAGATCCTGCAAGGCACAGTTCATACGTGAACACACATGATACAGATTACACTCAAGATCCTTCAAGGCGCAGTTCATACGTGAACACACATGATACAGATTACATTCAAGATCCTGCAAGGCACAGTTCCTACGTGAACACACATGATACAGATTACATTCAAGATACTACAAGGCACAGTTCTTTCATGCACATGGTTTTATCTTCTTCTCAATAGGATCAAGGGGGTGATGTTACAAATTCCATACAAGTATTACTCAAATGCTGGTGGCCCTAGTGCATTCGGGTATGAAGAGGCTTGTACACAGAGTTCATTTGGCCACAATCGGGATAATACGACTGTACCGACCTACGATTTTATGGGTTTATCCCAAAATAGCACCTACAACCATGCAAGTGTACCCGACAACGACTTCATCGGATTGACCCAAAACAGTGTTTCACATCAAATGTTGCAAGATATAGACGAATGTCTTCGTAATATTCCCGAATTCTCCCGTCAGTATGTTACACGTATAGATAACGTTTTGGGTGATGGAAACTGTGGATTTCGGGCGATCGCTTCTACGTTGGGGTATGGTGAAGATAAATGGAAGATGATACGAGAACTACTTATTGAGAGATAACAGAGTTTAAAAACCAGTACACTTATCATTTCGCAGGCGATTACGATACTATATATGAGTCATTAATTGGTTTAGAAGTGGTTTTGCATCCCGAAAGCACTGGATGCATATGCCAGAAACGGGGTTCTTGATTGCCAACAAATTTGAAGTAATTGTTCATTTCTTATCAAATCGCTCTTATGGCAGTTCAACCTGCTTCCCATTGTGGAGAGGTCCAAACCAGTTCAGGCAACATAAAATCATAACAATTGCGCTTGTGGATGACATTCACTTCTACATGGTAGAAATGCAAGAAGACCATCCAATGGCAATTGCAAACAACCTTTGGACATTCTCTTGAACAAATGATGCAGCAGCATGGGAGACTCTTTTCAAAACACGTCAACAAGCGTATAAAGAATCGGTAGCACGACCTCCGGCATATGAAGATTTAAGTGATTAAGAATTCGAATAAAGCAAATGTTAGTTTCAACTAAATCTATCCATAATAATGTATTTGTCTATACGAACCGTGTAGAGAAGAATATGAATTGTATGGTAACTACTATATGAACCATATATCTATGTGATGTTATCTTTTTCAGAAGAATCTTCTTTCATTTCACCAACAAATCGGCCCATTAATCCAACAACAAATCAATATAAAGTTACTTAGCTATACAAACCCTATAATCAAAGAGTACGAACCGTATGTTGATAATTTTCCAATTATAAGTATTTAAAAATTATTCATATTTCATAATGCGATACAAAAACAACACTGATATAATTAAAGATAAACATTACATCATATAATTAATTTAAAACATACATAAATTATCATAAAGTTCTAATGCATGGTTTTAATTTATTCTAATTGAACAATATTCGTACAACGGGAGCGTCTCGAGGCACTGCCTTCTATAAGTAGTCATTTCGATCGATTCCACTAGCCTTTGTCAATTCTTCTCGCATGATGTATAAGCTAATTCCATGACTCTGTCAACACCAATGTATGACGTTAAACGTGCAGTGTCATCCGCAGTACTCAAAGGAAGCAATCATGTATCTAGATCACCTGCCGGGTGTTTTTAAAGTAGAACCACATATTATTGATGTTTTGATACCCAAACTTTGGCATTATTAGGTCCATATTAGAGACCTGAAAGTTTTGAATTTGTAGAAAGTCTACATAATTTACAGCGTCGGCGGCATATATCCTTCTAGGAAAAGCTGTAAAATGACCATAGTGGTAGATCTTCATAGTAAAGTACCATGGTCTATCAATGTACAGTTCTTTTGTCATACTAACTATGTGATCATAACCTTCATCGCCTTTGTTCACACATCTTATCCACCACGATTCTGGATAAATATCATCCGAGTAGTTGAATTCATTATTTGGGGACTCCATAGAATTCAATTGGAATGAAAGTGAGCTAGGAATGAGAACAAAATAAAGTGAATGAAGTGTAGTGCAAAATAAAGTTAACAAATGTATTAATTTTATAATGGAGAAATTTGGGTGGTGTATTTTGCGTGCAACGATACAAACAATGGAATACTAATCAAATCAATTGGAACCATATGTTGATTATGCTGATATCTTTTTTCAGAAGAATCTTGAATAAACTCCTTCAATCCATCTCTAGTAACAAATCAATTCTATACTTGACCACACAAACCGTATAGTGAAAGAATACAAAGTGTATGATAATAGTGCTTCAGAAGAATCTTGACAGATAAATCCACACCGACTGTATAATCAAATCAAATCAATTAGATGCAAACCAAATAAAACCAAATCAAGATACTATTTAAGGTTTACTTTAAATGTTATAAAGCTAATTTATAATATTGTTCAAATTGTTGTTCAAAACTTCTTACATTTAAATAAAAAGGTTATTTATCTGTTTTACATTTAAATATGTATGTGAAATAATATTGTTCAAAGGTTATTTGTCGGTTTCGGGTTTTCCCATCGGGTTCGAGTTTCATTGCCATCCCTAATTACATTGCCATCCTAACATTTATGTACTTGTTCAGGGGGCCTCGTGTCGATGAGGGGCAGTTGCATGGAAATGTCGGGACGGTGAATCAGGATATGCGATTAATTAATATGGAGCAGCGTATGATAAGGATGGAGAGGATGATAGAGTGGTTGGTTAAAGACAGGAACGGTCCCACTGATGATGTGCCATTACGTGATACCCCGGCTCCGCCAAAGGAGTCGCGATCGCAGGAGGAGTCGGGCTTTCATAATGTTGGTGATGATGCTAGTGATGACGGTAGTGATGATGTAGGTGATGATGATGCTAGTGGTGTTGGTGATGATGATGATAGAGGTGACGGTGATGATGATGATGATTTTGGTTATGAAGATAGTTTTGGTGATGGTAGTGATGGGGATCATGGTTTATGATGATGCCTAGTATGATAAATGCACAGTTTATCTATTATGGTTTATCTTTTAAAGTTGACGCACGTAAACGTTATCTTTTTTTGTTATATGTGTGGATTCTAGTAATTTGGATGGATGTAGTAGTAATTTCCTTTTCAAACTATGTTGGGGTTTGATGAATGTTAATGTTTATATTTTTATGTATATGTTATTCAACTATGTGAGTTTAGTACTTAGAAATGTTCATGGTTTCGTCTTTTTTAGGTCAAACCCAAAACCGACCCAAAGTCTTCACAAATCCTAAAAAATGGATGTAGTTAGAGTTTATTGATGCATATAAAAAGTTTTTGATATTATAAACATTAAACAACGTTGTCAACCAGTTAACGTACCCTAAAATATACTTTGACAATAAATAATATTATTTGACGTTTTTCTTAAAGAATCTGTTACAATAAATAAATGTTTGTTTTAGACGGTTGTTACAAGTAAAACTTATTTTGTTACACATTCAAATACGAACTGTATACATTTTAGATGATTCGTATTTAAGCTATACGAAATCTAACCTTTTTATACGAAGCGTTTATTAATTTACTTAAAAGTTGTTCATATGAATCGATGCTTTTCATATTATTCGTATTGTTTATACAAAAGCAATATGAACCGTATAACATTACATACGAAGCGTATGACGTCTGAAAAAGTATTATAGCATACAGGTCGTATGCTGAGCATACGAAACGTATACCGAATGATGTGTAAATATGCCTAGTTAATAGGTATAGATGGTGTGCCTATAGAATTTGCCTTTTTAAATAACATCAAATTCCTTACTTTTCAAACCAACCAATAAATAGTGTTGAGAAGAGAGCGAAATAAACATGGCAAAAGGTTGATGACATAACGGGTTATATTGTTTTCTTATTAATAAAAGATACTAATTTAAATTTCTACTTTTACTTGTTGAGAAGATAATTTGTACTTCAAAATTCAAATTCAAATAAATGAAACGTATGCCGTATTAAATGTCAAGTTTTAAAATTCATTAAACAAAAGTTGTGTTATAATAAAAGGTATGCTTACTCCCTTCGTCCATTTCCCTTTAAAAGTGTTCATATTTCTTTTTTAATTTGTCCCATTAAAAATATCTACTTTCAAAATTCATTAGCTAACTTCCAAGCTTAACCTTTCACAAATACAATCATTCAAACTTTATTAAATTTTATATTTTTATATATGTCAAGGGCATTATTATCATTTGTTAAGCAAAAATGCAATCATTCAAACATTCTTAAATTTTGTGTTATTCAAACTACGACACTTGTCAAGAGACGGAGGGAGTATTATTTTAAACTATGCTATTGACCTGTGACAGATGTGGAAATATATAAATCGTATAACAAAACACACGTAATTTTAAAGGAGAAAATAGTTTCTGATATATATTTGTTCGGACGCAACATGATGTATAGTTGTTAATAATACCAGTACGAATATAAATGATTATTACACATAACTTTCAACCAAAATAACATTCAATTTACAATGATCAGAAATATAATTAAAACTTCAAAATGAAAAATTCATAAACTACTAAATACATTGTTTATAAACGGCATTTGTAGTATTATTTGTAACTTTACATTCCTTGTCTAATATAAACATTTTAACACTGTCTCTACTCGTCACTCTTGATAAAGCTACATATAGTTGACCATGTGTAAACACAAGTTCTCGCATGTATATGCCAACTCTTGCTATTGACTAGTCTTGACTTTTGTTAATGGTCATTGCAAAACAAACTGCAACTAGAAACTATCTTCGTTTCAATTTGAATGCAAGTTTTTTATCTGAAGGGGTTAGACCACTACGTGTCACACCCCGACCAAAGGCAGCGTAACATGCCGGGGTGCAACATGATTAGTCAAATACACAAGACGTTATTTAATCAACTCATTTTATTTCATAAAATCAATAAACAACACATCTTGTTCATACAAAACAAATCGAATACAGGTAAACAAATATATATTGTTCGTTTTGCTAATATCCTAAAAGTCTTGATACATTTTTCGACAAGTCCTCGAGTCAACAAAAGTCAAACCTGTAACATTGCATAAAATAAGATTTGTCAACACAAAGGTTGGTGAGCAATTAATAGTTTTTGAACAAATATGTATATAATAAGAAATGCCACAACTTGTATACGAAACAATAAATAAAAGCAATAATTTGGACAATAAAATGAGGTCGCTAATAAGAATACATTAGCGGCACCGTCTATAAGAGAATACCAAATAGATTCGGATTTCATGAGTTCGTTAATAAGAATACATTAACGGCACCGTGCTATAAAATACTACCAAATAGTTCACGGATTTATGAATCAACCAACCAAAAGCGGTAAACACGTAAGCATATAAGCATGTAAGCATAGAACACTAAATCGAGCATTTATTTAAGTAAGGTATACATTGATACTTGTGGTTTAAGACTCGAGTAAAAATCATTTAGTTTGAAATAAGTATGCAATATCACCCCCAAAATGAAAGATGGAAAGCGGGGTATGAAAGTACTCACATTCAAATATAAAAGTTGGTCGGTAAAAGTCGGGAAATCGGGAGGATGGAGTCTAACGAGCAAGGCCTAAATAAAAATAAAAGCCTTGTATTATAAAGGTTGTTTTATGAAAACTTTAAAATAAAAGTTAAGAAATGTAAGTATTTAAAGTTTAAGGTTTAAAAAGTAACTATTCAAGAAACTGTAATAATAACCCTTTAAAAATGTAAGTTTGCTTGAAACCGGGTTAAAGTATCTAACCTTAATATTTACTCAACCTATGTTAAGTAATAAGGTGGGTAAAAAATGCGAGAATGCAAGTCCCTTTGTAATATAGATACTAAAATGGGTTTTAACGAGTGTTTCCGGTTGTTGGTTCGGGTCTTGATAATTGGTCAAACCCAAAGTCGTCTTTCCAAAATAATAGATGTTATGAGATAACTCAATAAAATTTAATAAGACTTAACCAAGTATGTAGTTCTATTGTTTTGGACTAACAACGTCCGTTAAGCGAGTGTTCGGTTTTGTCGGTCAAAACTTTGTTATGAGATCACGTTGGATCCAACATTTCTAAGTGCTTAAGAAGATAATTAAAATCAGTTTATAAAGTACTTTTAAAGATTTATACAAGTCTTGATATCTAAAAACACACTTGTGTGTCTTAAGCGAGTGAAAATCGGTTAAGCGTTTTGCATCCCGGAAGTTCGTTTTTGATGTAATTTAAGCGTTTTAAAGTCGTTTTTGAATCCGTAAATGGGGTTTTTCAAATTGAACAAGTGGGAATGATTTAGTAACATAAATTCCAATATTTTATATATTTGAAAATGTTCATGATATAAATCGGGTCGGTTTTACAACATAAAAACAAATACAAGATAACCCGAAATTGACGAATGTCACAGTATCTCCAACTTTTTGGAAATTTCGTCCGAAATTAAAATAAACTTAAATAAAAAGTAATTACTAACGAATGTCAATTTTAGTAAAATAATTGTATGAAAAAAAATTTAAGTAAAAGAATAACGTCAAATCTTTGCATGACTCGAAAAACACCACAGATGAAGAACATAATAAAGGCACTTATATATAGGATGTACCAGCGACGTATCCACCATGCCCTTATCATAACTCGCATATCTACCGTTTTTCCGCTATCATTCTCGAGTCTGAGTTATCGCACACAACCGCACTTACTATGGCTTCCATACGCGGATTTCGATAATTAAGTGTACACCCATAATTATTTAGATCGTCGTATAGTCCACATAGTTCGTTTCGTTGTGTGGTTTAAAAGACATATTTATTTTGAAATCTTAAACATTAGAAGCGTAAATAAAATCTGTTAAATGTTAACAATATTGACAAACCGATACTAGTGGTTGAACATTTTGTGGTTGACTTTTAAATCGGTAGGAAAAATGGGATAAATAATTAAGGCAACTAAAAATCTTAAGATATAAACCAAGGTGAAAATAATAATTCGGTCTAAAAAAAATAGAGACGATCGAATAAAAATTATTTAGGGCAAACAATATGAAAAGAGACTTGGAGCCGAAAGTCATTAAAGTGAAAGAATAAATAAATAAATAAATTCCATGGTTGAGTCGGGACACTAAATTAGTATAAAATCTGAGAAGTGAAAAATGAGAAAAAATTTCACTTAAATAAGTGAGTACATACGGTTGGGATAAACAAAGATACCATTACAATAACATCGTATGATGAGTTTCACACGTGAACAAACTTGAGGTTTTAAGAAATTGAGAATACTATTGCGTGAAATAACATGAGAAATGAGGTGAGTTCTTTGGGGTGACGCATACATGTATCAAACATAAATAAGATTTGATTTAACTTGACAAAACAATCGATGAATTGCGATAAAACGTGTATACGACCACTATTTTGAATATTTAATCAATCGATGGCGTATTAGAAATTCATATGATAAAATTTGAGTTTATAAATAGTCTTAATGAACAAAGATGGCATATTAGAAATCAGTATATATAGCTCAAAATATATATTATTATTATCATTTTTTTAACTTACATTGAAGAGATCGTATTAAATGAATTTTTTTGTAACAAAATCGCGGTGAAATCAAAAGAGAAAATTTGTATAAAAATTTTACCATGTGAAATCCAAAACATACAAGAATGAATCATAACGGTCAAATAGGATTATATAAATGAGAATTTATGTGACAAAGTAAAAGGGAAAAATTGTTTAAATCTTTGAAATTTGTAAATAATGTCTTAAGATTTAAAGGCGGGAAAAATCGTGCATGAAACACCATGACTCGATATTGCGACACTAAAAACCTTTATAAAAATACCTTGTTGGAGTCTAAACATGTGCACGTACCACCGCGTCTTTTTCATGTTTTCGACTCAAATAACGATTGTAAAAAAATAATAAATTGGAATACAACGTCATGTCAAAACACTAGTCCACGAACCACCGTGGTTCTATTGTTTCAACACCGAAAATTAGGATGGCGACCGGAACGCTCGCGTTCGACGACTTAAAGTGGTTGTCTTATATGAGATAATCTTTTAAGGAGATTTGAAACAACAGGATCCAAGTTAAGCTCGTGATCCATAAAACATAATAAAAACTAATGTTTTCGCGGTAAGGTAAGGATACCTTAGATTATTATGAAAGTATGTGTATGTATAAAATTAAACGAAAGGTAAGGTAAGGATACCTTAGAAAGTTTCAAGTGTTTGTGTATATTCACGATTTAATGAGATAAATGAGCATATAAATAAATAAGTGCAATAAACAATCGAGTAGGGTAAACACGTATAGACAACATGTATAAGGACCCTAAAGCATAGACTATACTAGGTTGTTACGTCTAACAACCTATCCTATAGTCTCGTGGCTCTGATACCAATCTGTCACACCCCGAATAAAGGCGGCGGAACATGCCGGGGTGCAACGTGATTGGACAAATACACAAGACGCTATTAAAAGCGACAATATTTAATAAACTCATTTTATTACATAAAATCAATAAACAACACATCTTGTTCATACAAAACAAATCGAATACAGGTAAACAAATATATATTGTTCGTTTTGCTAATATCTTAAAAGTCTTGATACATTTTTTCGACAAGTCCTCGAGTCAACAAAAGTCAAACCTGTAACATTGCATAAAATAAGATTTGTCAACACAAAGGTTGGTGAGCAATTCATAGTTTTTGAACAAATATGTATATAATAAGAAATGCCACAACTTGTATACGAAACAATAAATAAACGCAATAATTTGGATAATAAAATGAGGTCGCTAATAAGAATACATTAGCGGCACCGTCTATAAGAGAATACCAAATAAATTCGGATTTCATGAGTTCGTTAATAAGAATACATTAACGGCACCGTGCTATTACCAGATAGTTCACGGATTTATGAATCAACCAACCAAAAGCGGTAAACACGTAAGCATAGAACACTAAATCGAGCATTTATTTAAGTAAGGTATACATTGATGCTTGTGGTTTAAGACTCGAGTAAAAATCATTTAGTTTGAAATAAGTATACAATATCACCCCCAAAACGAAAGATGGAAAGCGGGGTATGAAAGTACTCACATTCAAATATAAAACTTGGTCGGTAAAAGTCGGGAAATCGGGAGGATGGAGTCTAATGAGCAAGGCCTAAATAAATATAAAAGCCTTGTATTAGAAAGGTTGTTTTATGAAAACTTTAAAATAAAAGTTAAGAAACGTAAGTATTTAAAGTTTAAGGTTTAAAAAGTAACTATTCAAGAAACTGTAATAATAACCCTTTAAAAATGTAAGTTTGCTCGAAACCGGGTTAAAGTATCTAACCTTAATATTTACTCAACCTATGTTAAGTAATAAGGTGGGTAAAAAATGCGAGAATGCAAGTCCCTTTGTAATATAGATACTAAAACGGGTTTTAACGAGTGTTTCGGGTTGTTGGTTCGGGTCTTGATAATTGGTTAAACCCAAAGTCAACTTTCCAAAATAATAGATGTTATGAGATAACTCAATAAAATTTAATAAGACTTAACCAAGTATGTAGTTCTATTGTTTTAGAACTAACAACGTCCATTAAGCGAGTGTTCGGTTTTGTCGGTCCAAACTTTGTTATGAGATCAAGTTGCATCCAACATTCCAAGTGCTTAAGAAGTTAATTAAAATCAGTTTATAAAGTATTTTTAAATATTTATAAAAGTCTTGATAGCTACACTTGTGTGTCTTAAGCGAGTGAAAATCGGTTTAGTTCATTTTGGTTCGGTTTCCATCTCACAATAATTTCATAGATGGTTTCCACATGCCCAAATATCAAAGAACGTGTATGATAGTTTATAAATGAAGAAACTTAAGTTTTACAACCAAAAAGTTAACAATAAGTCTTTAAACGAAAGTTTGGTTTGGTTCGGTTTCCATCTCACAATAAGTTCATAGATGGTTTCCACATGCCCAATATCTAAGAACTTGTATAATAATGATTTTTAAAACTTAAATCTAACATAAAGCATGTTTAAACAATTGTTTAACAAAATCTAGTAAACAAAGTTCGGTTTACGGTCTAGAGCTATTTATGGTTAAACCGAGGCTAGACTCTTAGAACCCTTAAACATGGAACTTGTAAATATGACAAACAAACTAAAATGAGCAGAAGTTAGTAAGCAATAATAGAGTTAAATGGTTAGATGCAGAAAATATATAACAAGGACCACGAAAGTCCTTCATGTAGCCTTGTCTTACGAGGCCTGAAACTTAACCAACCGGGGCCGGATTAGTAACTACCGAAGGTAACTGTTACACCCCAACCTACGGCGGAAATGCCGGGGTGTGGACTGATTGTCATAGCTCGCAAGGTTACTATCATGCAAATATTAAAATTCAATTATCGATTTATTTAATTCAAATAACACCATTATTCATTACAAAAAGAAATTCAAAGTAAACAAAACATCAAACAATTTAAATGAAAATTCATAGTCTCAAAATAAACTCTTCTATCATAACTCCTTAAAACAATTTTTCTAAGTCCACACTTCACATCAAACGGTGACCTGCATATGCGTTGAAAATAATAAAGTTTGTCAACACGAGGTTGATGTGAGCAACACACCAGTTCAGTTATACATATATAATAAAATACGTAGCTGCAACGAGTCATATGAGATTAACAAATCAACCAATGAGCAAATAAAATGAGATGTCGAAAAGCACAAGGTTGTAATGACTAGCGTATGATCATACTATTTTCTGAGATTATGCTGGATCTCTCCGAATGCGGTTCACATTGAGCACATAAACATATAACAAGTATGGCATGAGATTTAGTTAACACATAAGACAACAATTGCAGTTTTGTGTATAGTTAAAGTGTGAAAATATACTAAGTTATGCATATGTCCCCAAAAGTATGTCCCCAAAAGTGATAAAACGAGTAAAAAGAGGGAATGTGGTAATCACCTCAAAGATGAACGAGGATGACTAAGATGATGAAAATGAGGAAAGAGGATCACGCTGCGAACAACATTAAAGCCTAAGAGAATAAAGAATATATTTGAAATGAGGATCTTAATCACGATACGAGTTAAACGATAACCATTTAATATCATAATAATGTTATATTTATAAGGATTTATTATTAACTATTATTTTTTATTTAAGAAAACATAATAACATATTACTTTTAGTTTTATAACGAAAATTGTAACAACTCGGTTTTCCAAAATAATATTTTTATTCATTGACCCGACTCGTTTTACGTTCGGAAAATTTTATCGATAAACGTATCGCGTTATTCAAGTTAATATTGTTTTATTAATATTGTTTATCATATTTAATTAATATAAATATAATTACTTTGATTTATATGCAAATTCAACCCAAACTTAAACTTTTACCCAATTTTGTTTCCACCTTAAACCCTAAGGGACTAAACTGCAATTTTGTTGTAACCCATATACCTTAAACGGGTTATCAAGACCCAAACCCAATCCATTATCCGTTTTTCAAACCCGATTACCAATTTGTTAAGTCTTGTACCTCAATCTTCGCATCTAACATGGTAACTGAATCAAGGACGTATTATACCGTCCATAAACGGCCAAACCGACACTCATAATATGTTAATTGGATCTAATATAATCTGCAGATCGTATACACATAGCCGACCCTAACCCTAACTTCTTATACATACAAAAGATTGTAAAAACTCAATTAAACTTGCAGATCCTATCTATAAACCAACGCCATTCAAACCCCCTTAGCGAATCGGAGTTGTAAGACCTGCTGTATCACATCTTGATCGCGTTTGAGCCGTCCCTAATCCTCTGTCGTTCGCTGGACATCCTTCGTCTATTAAGGTAAATTTTTGGTGGCTTCTGGTCGTCATTGATCAAGGATCGTAAGCCCTAACTTTAATTAATCAACAACTTAACCGATTTCACGATTTGAATAATTAGGGTTCTTGATTTGAAACTGGTTCTTATAACTACTGGTTATTTCTTTTTCTGGTTGTAGTTTGTTACAACTAAATTGATAGAACAGTTGGTTTATGCGTGGGTTTAGTGGTTGCGGGGATGGAGGCGCAGGTTCGATTCCCCTCCAGCCCGTTTTTATCACATTATTATTTTTTAATTGAATGTAATATTATATACATTATTTAATTAATCATATAAACATTAATTAAGGTTATTAAATCAATAACACATTTATATTTTTCTTAAAAACCGACATTAACTCGTTGCTTTTCCAAGATTTTATTAAAAGTCATTTATATGTATAAATATATATACATATGTATAAGATTCAATTGACTTTTATAAATATCGTAAATATATATATTGTATGCATATATTTTAAATGATTTTAAATCAACCTTTTTATATATTATAAATATAACTTTTACAAAATAATTTTATTTATAATATTGATGATATTAGTTGAAATAGATTTAAAATATATTAAAAGATCTATAAACATAATAAATGTTTTATCAAATTAAGTAATATATATTTATTATTAAAATGATAGTAACGACTCATCAATTCCCAATATCTGTCAATTCCTTATGTTTCCGCACTTATCCTTTTATTAGGCTTTATCGTCAACGCGTGATTTCCACAAATCGTCATCCTTATTGTTATCTATTGCCTTTTTGTTCGTCTACTGAGGTGAGTATCACATTCCCCTATTTTACTTCTTTTTCCACATTTTGGGGACATATGCTTAAATATACTTTCTCATATATACTTATACACAAAACTGCAACTATTGTCTTATGTGTTAACAACTTGTACCTTACTTGTTTATGTGCTTATTTGCTTTGTATGCTTCCGCATTCGGAGAGGTCCAACATAATCGCAGTCTAGTATGATCATACGCCAGTCGTTAGCCTTGTGATTCTCGACATCTCAGTTATACTTGCTCATTTGGTATTTTGTTATTCACATATGACTTGTTTGCAGCTATATATTTTGTTAAATATACTATATGTACAACTAAACCGGTGTGTTGTTCACTCAACATGTGTTGTTGACAAAATTCTATTTATACGCTAATTTAGGTTTTCGTAGAAATTTAATGCAGATTGGTGAAGACTTAGTGAAGAATTTAAGTTAGGAAAGATAAAATCAAGAATTTAATTTGTAATTGTTGTTTGTTTAATAAGTTGTATTTTGTACTTGAAGTATTTGTATTATTAAATCGAATTAAATAGATATTGTCATTTAAATAATGTTGTGTATGATAGTAACCTTGAGAGCTGTGACAATCAGTTCGCGCCCCGGCATTTCCACCGTAGATTGGGTTGTGACAAAAATTACTTGATTTATATATTTTTAAGGTGCTAGTTTTTAAGTTATAATCTCCTTTATTTATACATGTATCTTTATATATATATACGAAAAACGGTGCATTAGAAAAGTATATATGAAAACGTGAATTAATGAATATATAAAGGTCGGTTTTTAGTGTTGCAATCTTGTTTAAACATTATCATTATTATTACCATTAATTATTTGAAAAATATACACCCTATTTAAAAAGAAAGAAGGAAACGGGTGCAGGGAGGATCGAACCCGCGACCC